>NC_060275.1:61773228-61879556 GCF_021613505.1 Equus quagga | reverse complement strand
AGGTGGGCCTGAAAGTGCAGCTTTCCTGCGCCTGCGCGCGGTTGGTACCGCCCCGCCACGTGGCCTTGGGGAGCTGTGCCCAGAGCTTCGAACTCTGTTCGGTCCAGGAGGGGGAAGGGGCCGGGCCGCGTGGGCCCGCGAACCCAGCGGGCTGGGGATTTCTTCTACAGCCCCAGAAAACCGCCCCTGATGGCAGAGGGCGGTCGTGCCAACGGCGACCCTGGACTCCAGAGACCAGTCCCAGGGCGCGGGCAGGCCGGTCAGGGGCCCAGAGCTGGGGCCGGAGGGAAGCCCAGGCTGGCGGCGTTCCTGCCCGGCCACCGCGACCGCCATCTGGGCCAGACGACCACCGTGCTTCCCTCCCATTTGTCCCCTCCTCCCCTGGTTAAACCGATACCCACGGGTCTCTATAGGAATGACCGGAATCATGTCCAGGGATCCAGGCTGGGCCAGGGCTGAGATCTGAGCGGAGACCAGGCTCAGGGCGACGGGGGGCCTTCAGGGGAGGTTCAGGGTCAGCCACCGAAAGGGGGGAGCAGCACCTACCCCAGGGCCGCTGGCGCCCAGCGTGGGCCTGCAGAGGGCGCTCAGGGGGAGCCGCGGGGCCTCCCGTGGCACCTGGGGTCATGGTCCGCCTCGGCGAGCACGTCTGCTCCAGAGCGCACAGCCTGTGGCCCCTGAGCTTCGGTGCAGGTACCCTGAGCTTCGGTGCAGCGTGGCCTTCGTTGGTAACCGTAAGGCGTGGACCTGTGAAGATGGAAACTCAATTGAAGGAAGCTGGAGAAGGGAGGAGGGAAGTGGAGACAGCTGCCAGAAACAGCTTCCAAGTTTCTTAGGATGTGCTGTGCCTCCCGCGCCCCCCCACCGCCGTTTCAGAATTTATGCACAATCTCTTCCTTCTGCTTAACAACCTTTTAGTCCTTCCCCTACGTCCTGCTCTCAACTTCTTGCTCATCCTTCAGATCTCAGCACTTAACGTCACTTTCTCAAAGAGGCTTACTCTTTTTCCCCAGAGTACCAGCTTAGATCGGGTGCTCCTTTCACAGCCTTCTGTAGCACCTTAGTCCCTTCAGGCTGCGATGACAAAAATGCCATAGACTGGGTGGGGTATAAACAACATTTATTTCTCACAGTCTTGGAGGCTGGAAGTCCAAGATCAGGATGCCAGCTAGGTTGGGTGATGTCCTTCTTCTGGGGGGCGGCAGACTTCCTGTATCCTAACGTGGTGGAAGAGGACAAGGGAACTCTCCGGGGGCCTCTTTTATAAGGTACTAATCCCGTTGATGAGAGTCCTCTCTCATGACCTAATCACCTTCTAAAGGCCTCACCTCCCAATACTATCACCTTAGTGGGTAGCTGTAACGATAGGAATGGGGGGGGGGGTGCACATTCAGACCATAGCAGCACTCTCTTCTTCGTAGTGCTCTTCAAAGTTTGTAATCATATAGAGATTTCTTTTTAAAACTTGGTATATATCTTACTCACCCGACTCCCTACACCCTGGATAGTAACCTCTGTGAGGAGGGGGCAGATACTTGTTTTGTTTACCGTGGGATCCCTGACATCTAACACAGTGGCTGGCATATGGAAGTTGCTCAATAAATATTTGTGCAATGAATGAACGTTGTCTTTAACCCCTTGGAAGTATAATAAGATCTTGTGGCTACGTTCTTTTTTTCTCTTGTTCATTATCTACATATGATCCCAGAGAGCTATTTATGTAATATACAAAACCCCATCAGGATTGTCGTGATTAATAATTTGGCCTGAAAATACTCCCCTGTCAATCACTTTTGGTCTATATCATCCAGGGAAAACTTCACTTGTCAGGTCACTGCTGCCTTTCAGGAGCCAGGGAGCTGTTTCCAAAGGTTTCACAACGACGTTCTGGTAACTTGTGCTCTCTGTTATTAGGTACAAAATGTTTTGTAAAAAATTTTGACACTGCACCTCAATTTCCTCCTCTGTATGATGGGGAAACTTACACTTATCTACCTCCTGCATGGGATCATTATGGTAAAATGAGATCACGTATGTAAGAGGACTTTGAAAATTTTAGACCCCTTTCTAGAACTCTAAAATTCTAGAAACTTAAAGAAATATTTTTGTTATTTATTCCTTTCCACTAATTGATCCAGGCCCCACCTCTCCACCTTATGGTTCGTTTACAGCTCACATTACGCATATGGATCAATGAAAATACACTCCTTTGCTCTCCTCCCTTTTAAGTTTGTTTCTTCTTAAAGATACTTGGTTTCTTATTAAAGGCACTTACAGATGCAATTAATCCTTTCATTGTCTGTGCAGGAGCTAAACTCTCTAGTGTTTTATTTGAATACTATATTAGATATAATGCAACACACGTTTCTTTTGTCTAGTTACCACTCAATGGCAAGAAAATAATTCATTTGTGGATTGGAATCTTTAGGTATAAAATGTGCCATTCTTGACTAGTCAAAACACAAAATCTTAAAGCACATAGAAGTTGAAGTGTTTCAGCAGAATGCTGGCCAGTGCTCACCTGACAAAACCCATGAGAAATCTTTCTAATCAGGCATAAGTATTACGTATCTATTCTCATTTACGTGATATACCCGGTACCTATAGGTTTTTCACAAGCCACACAGAAAAATCCATTTCATTACTTTATAATTTCCCTTTGTAAATGGATATATATATATCAATATCGTACTTAGCGTGGTAATGAAGAGCAAGGGAGCGGGGAGAGGTGTACAGATGTAAAGACCTCTATGCAAGTTGTACTCTGCTACCTAAGTAAGTGCAAGTTAGTTAAGGCCTATAAAAGTCTTAATCCAAGGCAGGGAGGGTGAACACTGGCCAGGTGGAAAGTGCTAATGTCCCAGAGAAAAGGGGGTGGGAGGGTGGGAGCTACACCGCCTGAACAGGTTAGGGCTGGGAGTTTGTTCGGCTAGTGTGGGGGAGGGTGGATAGGGGTAAGAGCAAAGGTAGGCAAAGGGTCACTTTGGCAACCATTCAGCAGGTGGGAGAAACTGGAACAAATAGGCATTAACCTGACGCCTGGGTAAAAATAGGTGACAGTATTTTCCTAACAAAAACGTGAGAACTTATGGACAAGTAGAAAGGAACTTGTGTGGATAGTGTTACTAAATATTTATAATTTGAATAGTTGAAGGAAATGTGTTCTTTATGGTAGCTCTAGTCTAGGGATGATCTTTGGGCTTAGGCTTGAAGAGATGGCCTTTTCTGGCCCTTGGTGTCTGTCATCTTCGCACTATTTCTGGGAACCTACAAGTCTTTTTTCTTCCTCTCCCTTCTCTCTAAACAATAAAACCTCAATAAGGAAATAAAGAATATTTTTATTATTTGCTTTTGTGTCTTAAAGAGTGGGGGAATTGGGTATTTTCTATTTTTCTTAAGAAATCAGCTAAACTATTAGAGTATACCCTCAATGGATAGTTTCCCCTTTGACTGAAGTCCTCCTCTGCTTTCTAACAAAATGTTAACACCCTTGGCTCTTTCCTGAGACCAAGAGCATGGGCATTCCCTGTATCTAGCTCACTGGCTCATGGAGTTTTTCTTACCTTTTCCTTCAGTCTTATAATGACTAGTGAAGTAGAACTTGCTGTAACATCTTATTAGCAGCCCCGAAGCATGCTAGCCTCAGAAAAGCTGTAAAGGTTTTGACTTTCTGTTGTAGTCAGGCCTCACTGAGTGGATGCAGTCACCCACATTAGGGAGGGCCATCTGCTTTACTGTCTACCAATTAAATTTTTTTTTAACAAATCAAAGTTTTTATTTGTGTGGCCAATCATCATTTGTACTGCGTGCATCTTTATTTTTTAATATCCCTTTAACAGGTTCTAAGCTTTTGTTGCACAGGGAATAAAAACTACAGCTTTTCTACAGCCCTTTGCCCACCTGAACATGAAACAGGTGTAGGGCAAGACAAAGGCATGAGTGGGAACACTGAGTTCCACCACTGAGCACAGCTCATGACCGTGTCTTTAGGGGTCCTTGAAGAGGGGGTAAACTTCTAAAAAGAGGGTCATTTTCCTTTCCCCTGTTTTATAATGGTGGTGGTTTTAATCCCCATCTCATTGCACCTTCTCTCTGGGCATGGGCAGCATCACAGAGTGAGGATAGAAGAGCCCTCCATTTCCGATTTGACCAGGTTAATAGCTTTGGTCAACCTGTCAGTGACTTTCTCCGTGTTTCCTCTTTGCACTTCAGTAGCTCCCATGGTTTTATATGCAAAAATCACATTTGTTGTCAATTTCAGTAGCTTTGCTTATAAGCTCCAAACCTCTGTTCAGAATTTGCTTCCATTGAAGTTGAGTAAACCTTTATGAACATATTTTGTGGCATTATCTAGTTCCAAATCGATACATTTATCATACATTTCACTAGCTTTACCAAACTGTCATTGATCTGTCATTGCCTGGGCATGCAGTCTTCAGCACATCTTGGAAATTTCACTATGACCTTTTTAAACCCTTTCATATCTGCTTGGATTTGGGAAGAACTGTTTCCTACATGTACCTGTTGATACAGTGCAGAACACTTCTGAGCTTGTGCCAGAGCAGACTCAGGTCTTAATCTAATACATTCATCAAAATCTGCCACTGTTTTTCACTTGATCAAGCAGCATTTTCAGCTGTCTTTGGTGGTAATAAACGTCTGCATTCTGAGGCTCGATCTCGGCAGCCGTGTTAAAATTCTGAGTCCAGCAAAGGCTGCTGCTGTTGCATGACGTGTATATTGGCCTTGAAGTATCCAGAATTTCTTTTACTTCTAAAGCCTCCCCTTCCATGTTCTCATCTTCATCAGATTTCTCTCACTTAAGTGTGAGCGGAGGAATTACATCATTCAGGAAAGAACTGAAGTAAGATTTGATAAACAGTGGAGATGGCATCAGAGATTCATGGTTTAGATTATTGGTTTGTTATCAAAGGATATAACAAGAATAACCAGATGGAAGAGATGCATAGGGCAAGGTATGTGGGAAGGAGCTTGGAGCTTCCATGCCCTTTCCAGGCAAGCCATGCTCCCCAAATCTCCATATGTTGACCAACCCAGAAGTTCCCCAATTTAAATGTTATTCTCATCCAAGAACACACTCACAGAAACACCCAAGATCACGTTTGAGCAAATATCTGGGAACACTGTTGCCCAGTCAAATGGACACATAAAATTAACCATGACAGGGTTTGAATTTTGTCAAATGCTTTTCTACATCAATTTGAGATGACTGTGGGTTTTCCCCTTCATTCTGTTAATGTGGTGTGGTAAATTGACTGATTTCCATGTGTTGAACTATCTTTGCAATCCATAAATCCCTCTTGGTCATGTTGTAGAAACCTTTTAATATGCTGTTGAATTTGGTTTGTTAGTATTTTGTTGAGGATTTTTGCATCAGTCTTCATAAGGGTTATTGGTCTGTGGTGTCTCTGCCTGGCTTTGATATTGGGGTAATGCTGGCCTCAGAGAATGTGTTAGGGAGTGTTCCCTCCTCTTCTATTTTTCAACCATGTGGTGGTTAAAGGCACAGTAGACACACAAAGAACACAAGTACTGCGCCAGAACTAATGATTGCTCAAAGGAGTCATTTCAAGTTCTTGCAATATATTGCATCAACTATCACTAATTAAGAAGCACTGCTTAAGACTGAGGAAAAGACAAACATCTAAAGATAAACAACAGTGCAATCGATAAGGAGCTCTTTGCAATGAAAGAGACGCCCTAAGGTAAACCATGGTTAATTGCCAGGCGTATGTGATGAAATAATTCAGACGTGAAAGAGAAAGGTTGATGTGGGCTGGGGAGAATTCACAGAAGAGAGGGAATTTAGAATTTCACATGCAGAGAGATGAGAGGAATAAATTATGGATGGAAAAGTAGAACATGCAAGAGTAATGACGTGGGAATGAGCCAGGACCTCTTTATGGACGGCAAAGAGCCCATTTTGGCTGGGACAAAGGGCTCGGGGAGATAAAGAGTTTGAGACGTCCTCTCCAGGTGTAGGGACTGGAACTCCAGGAGGGTGGAATTTATCTTACAGAACCTCCTGAGGGGCTAGAGAGGTGTACTGATAGGATCAAAGGAGTGTTTTAGCAGTACAAACCGGCTGCATGGTGCAGAGAGCCCTCAAGCGGAAAGAGACTGACGCCAAGGTAAGAGGACAGATGAAGTCAGGAGGGCATGACTTGGTCTTTTTTGTTCACTCGCCTATGCCCAGAGCCAAGAACAGTGCCTTTCATATAGCTGGTGCTCAATAATTATTTAGTGAATGAATGAAAAAAGACAAATGAGCAAATGGAAATAAAGTTGGGAATGCAAAAAACATTTTGAAGGAAAAAGCAGTAGTACTGAGTGACTATTGGATGTGAGTATCAAGATTATGCTAACATTTCTAACAGTGGGAGAATGTATAACCTATTGAGAGAATGATGGTGGCACTAATAAAGATAGGGATATCCAGAGGCAAAGGCAGTTAGGAGGGCTAGAGGGAGGAGGATATACGCATATTTAGACGAGGTGAGTTTGAGGTGCTGGGTGACACATCCGAGTGGAAATGCCAGGTGGACCACACGAACTGGATTTTGAAGAAGTCAGGACTGTGAATATTGATTTGTTGAATCTTTTAGAAACCTTTGCACCTAGGTTGTGGTTTAAACCTTAGACATAGATGGGATCTAAGTTAAGGCAGGAAAAACAGAAAACCAAAGTCAATGTTGGAAATTTGGGGAGCATCCACATTTAGGGGATTGGAAGTGAAATATATGGAAACTTCTTTGAGAAGAACACTAAATGTCTGTGGAGTATTAAGTCACAGCAAAAATGGAATTTTGGTATTTAAAGACTATTCTATAATGATCAAAGACGTATAATATTAAGAGTGATAATGATTGATGACCTGAAATGATTGAAGTAAGTTCTCAGTGATTTAAGATCAAACTGGTAAGAGAAAAAAATATATAACTGCTATCAAGAGCTATGTTTTATTTTCCTGTGGGAAAGTGCCCACTTAGCAACAATCACTCTTTAAGCCAGGCTTCTGTCACTTCTCTCCCAGCCCCACCCCTTCTGAAATCCTCAAGATTCACACCCTGGCAGTTCTCCTGGCTTCAGTGTGGGCCTATGAGGTAGGTCCAGGAAGAATTGTATTTATTTTTTAAAATTTCCTTCCAGAGTGTTTTGAGTCCAATCACGCAAGCCTTCTATCTGTCCTTACCTGCTGTTTGTACAGGTGTAAAACGACTACCCTGACATCTCGCCAGGACCTCAATCAATTAAAAATTCACTTCTCATCACTTCATACACAGTAAATTAATTGGAAAATCTGAAGCACATGGCAATTTGTAATTAATACTGACAAGGAGAAATTTCAATCACCTTGGCAGCACCAATCACAGAATATTTCACTTACTGGAGAGCTGAGAAGCTTCCAGGTCCCCGGTCCCCATGACACGTGAGCGCAGGGACAGGCTCTCCCTGAAAGAGTGTTTGCACTCTGCTCTGCACAGTGGTGTCAGCCTGCTTGGAGGGATAAAGTTCAAATGCCCGAGGGGAATTTAAATTGGGCCTGCTATTTATAGCTATGGGAATTAACAGAGGATTTGAAAAAGTCTGTTTTTTTTTTTTTGAGGAAGATTAGCCCTGAGCTAACATCTGCCGCCAATCCTCCTCTTTTTGCTGAGGAAGACTGGCCCTGAGCTGACATCCATGCCCATCTTCCTCCGTTTTATGTGGGATGCAGCCATAGCATGGCTTGACAAATGGTACATAGGTCTGCACCCAGGATCCAAACTGGTGAACCCCGGGGCCACCAAAGCAGAACGTGCGAACTTAACCGCTGTGCCACTGGGCTGGCCCCAAGAAGTCACATTTTTTAATTGATTTTTTTTACAACTTTATTGAGGTATATTAAAAATAAGTACAATTACACAGCAGATATTGAAAATGATTGGTTTTAATATACATATACACCTATGGAGCCATCACCACAAACAAGATAGCAGCTCAATCACCACAGAAAGCTTCCTTATGCCCATTTATAATCTAGTCCTCTCTCCACCCTGACCCCAGGCATTCTCTAGAATTTTATACAAATGAAATCATACAGCATATATTTTTGTATAAGGCTTTTTGCATTAAGCATAATATTTTGAGATTCATCCATGTTGTTGATGTATCAATAGTTTATTCCTTGTTATTTCTCTATAGTGTTTCATTATATGAATAAACTACAGTTTATCTCTTCTTCTATCGATGGACAGCTGGGATGTCTCCAGTCTTTGGCTACTACAAATAAAGCTCCTAAGAACGTTTATCTACAAGTCTTTGTGTAGATATGTGTTTTTATTTCTCTTTGATAAATACCAAGAATAGAATAGCTGGGATGTATAGTAAGTGTATACTTAACTTTTTAAAGAAATTACCAAACTGTTTTCCAAAGTGATTGTACCATTTTACATTCCCACGAGTAACGTACACGATTTCCAGTTGCTTGACAACCTTGCCGACATTTTAGCCATTCTAGAGGGTATGGAGTTGGATCTCGTGGTGTTAATGTGCATTTCCCTAATGACTAACGATGTTGAGCAACTTTTCTTCCATGTGTTGGCCATTCATATTTGTTCTTTTGTGAAATATCTGTTCTAATCTTTTCCTCATTTTTAATTGGGTTGTTTGTATTATTATGGAGTTATAAGAGTTCTTTATATGTTCTGGATACAAGAGTGGGACTGCTTTTCATGAGTTATCTTTGTTTTCTTTTGTCTGAGAATATCTTTATTTCACTTTTATTCCTCATAGATATTTTCACTGGATGCAGAATTCTGGGTTGATGAGCTCTTTTCTTTTAGTACTTTAAAGATGCGGTTCTGCTGTCTTCTGGTTTCTCCTGAGAAATTCACGGATATCTGAATCATTGTAATGTGTGCTGTTTTTCTCCAGCTGCTTTCAAGAATTCCTTAGTTCTCTTTGATTTGAGAGGTTTGATTACAGGCATACCTCAGAGATATTGCAGATTTGGTTGTAGACCACCACAATAAAGTGAATATCGTGATAAAGTGAGTCACATGAATTTTTGGTTTCCCAGTGCATATTAAAGTTTTGTTTACACTATACTGTAGTCTCTTAAGTGTGAATAGCCTTATGTGTAAAAAAAACAATTACATGCCTTAATTAAAAAACATTTTATTGCTAAAACATGCTAGCTGTCATCTGAGCCTTCAGCGAGTTGTAATCTTTTTGCTGGTGGAGGGTCTTGCCCCAATGCTGATGGCTGCTGACTGATCAGGGTGGTGGTTGCTGGAGGTTGGGGTGGCTGTGGCAACTTCTTAAAATAAGACAACAGTGAAGTTTGCTGCATTGATTGAGTGTTTCTTTCAAGAATGGTTTCTCTGTAGCGTGTGATGCTGTCAGATAGCATTTCACCCACACCAGAACTTCTTTCAGAACTAGAGTCAGTCCTCTCAAACCCTGCCACTGCTTTATCAACTAAGTTTATGTCATATTCGAAATCCTTTGTTGTCATTTCAACAGTCTTCACAGCATCTTCACCAGGAGTAGATTCCATCTCAAGAAACCACTTTCTTTGCTCATCCATAGAAGCAACTCCTCATCTGTTCAAGTTTTATTGTGAAATGATGGAAATTCAGTCCCATCTTCAGGCTCCACTTCTACTTCTAGTTCCCTTGCTGTTTCCACCACATCTGCACTTACTTCTTCCAACAACGTCGTGAACCCCTCAAAGCCATCCGTGAGGGTTGGAATCAGCTTCTTCCAAGTTCCTGTTAATGTTGATATTTTGACCTCTTCCCATGAATCAGGAATGTTCTTAATGGCATCTAGAATTGTGAATTCTCTCCAGAAAGTTTTCAATTTACTTTGCTCAGGTCCATCAGAGAAATCACTACCTATGGCAGCTATAGCCTGATGAAATGTATTTCTTTCTTTCTTTTTTTTTTTTTGAGGAAGATTAGCCCTGAGGTAACCTGCTGCCAGTCCTCTTTTTGCTGAGGAAGACTGGCCCTGAGCTAACATCCATGCCCATCTTCCTCTACTTTATATGTGGGATGCCGACCACAGCATGGCTTGCCAAGCAGTGCATAGGTGCCTACCCAGGATCCAAACCTGCAAACCCCAGGCTGGCGAAGCAGAATGTGCAAACTTAACTGCTGCACCACCAGGCCGGCCCCTATGAAATGTATTTCTTAAAGAATAAGACTTGAAATGACTCCTTGACCCGTGGGCTGCAGAATGGATATTGTGTTAGCAGGCAGGAAATCAACAGTAATTTACATCAGAGCTCTTGGGTGACCAGGTGCATTGTCAGTGAGCAGTAAGATTTTGAAAGAAATCTTTTCTTCTGAGTAGTAGGTCTCAACAGTGGGCTTAAGATGTTCAGTAAGTCAGGCTGTAAACAGATGTGCTGTCATCTGGGCTTTGTTGTTGCATTTATAGAGCACAGGCAGAGTAAATTTAGCATCATTCTTAAGGACCCTAGGATTTTCAGAATGGTGAATGAGCACTGACTTCAACTTAGTCACCAGCTGCATTAGCCCCTAACAGGAGAGCCTGCCTGTCCTTTGGAGCTTTGAAGCCAGGTGTTGACTTCTCCTCTCTAGCTATGAAGGTCCTAGATGGCATCTTCTTCCAATATAAGCTACACTGAAAGTCTGTTGTTAGTGTAGCTGCCTTCATTAATGATCTTAGCTGCATCTTCTGGATAATTGCTGCAGCTTCTACATCAGCACTTGCTGCTTCACTTTGCACTTTTCTGTTATGGAGATGGCTTCTCTCCTTAAACCTCATGAACCGGCCTCTGCCAGCTTCACATTTTCTTCTGCAGCTTCCTCACCTCTCTCAGCCTTCATAGAATTGAAGAGAGTTGTGGCTGGTTTGATCGTCTATCCAGACTGCTATAACTTTCTCCACATCAGCAATAGGCTGTTTCATTTTCTTAGCATTCCTGTGTTCACGGGAATAGCACTTTTAATTTCCTTCGAGAACTTTTCCTTTGCATTCACAACTTGGCTGACCTGGTGCAAGAGGCCTAGATTTTGGCCTGTCTCAGCTTTCAACATGTCTTCTTCATAAGCTGGATCATTTCTAGCTTTTGATCTAAAGTGAGACTCTTCCTTTCACTTGAACACTTAGGGGCCATTGCAGAGTTATTAATTGACCTAATTTCAGTATTGTTGTGTCTCAGCGAATAGGGAGGCCCAAGGAGAGGGAGAGATCAGAAAACACACATTTACCAATTAAGTTCACTGTCTTATATGGGTGTGGTTCATGGTGCCCCAAAACAATCGCAATAGTAACACCAAACATTACCGATCACCAATCACCATAATAAATATAATAATAATGAAAAAGTTAGAAATATTGCAAGAATTACCAAAATGTGACACAGAGACGAGAAGTGAGCAAACGCTATTGGAGAAATGGCGCCGACAGACTCGCTCAATGCAGGGTTGCCACAAACCTTCCATTTCTAAGAAATACAGAATCCGTGAAGCACAATAAAACAGGGTATGCCTTATTATGTGTTGAGACATTGTTTTTGAGTTTATTCTGTATGGAGTTTGCTAAGTGTCTTGAATCTGTAAATTTATGTCTTTCACTAAATTTGGGGAGTTTTTTTGACATTCTTGCTGAAAATACTTTTTCTGTTCTAACGTCCTTCTCTTCCACCTCTGAGACTCTAATAAAGCTATGTTAGATCTTTGTGTGTTCTGTACAGGTAACTGACACTTGGGGCTTATTTTTCTGATCTTTCTCTCTCTGTTGGTAGGCTGGGTAATTTCTATTGTTCTATCACTGATCCTTTCCTTTATCATCTTCATTCTGACATTGAGTCCATCCAGTGATTTTTTGTTTTTTGGCCTCAGATACTGTATTTTTCAGTTCAATAATTTTCAATTGGTTGCTTTTTCTATTTTCCATTTCTCTGTTGAGAATTTGTATCACTTCATTCATATAAAATGTGTTTTCCCTGGACCTTACGAAGCATGGATATAATAGTTGCTTTAAGGTCTTTGATAATTCCATGTTGAGATTGCCATTTATTGAATGTTTTTTTCCTCGAGAATTAGTCCTCTTTTCCTGGTTGTGTGTATGTTGAGAGATTTTGAATTAAATCCTGGGCATTGTGAATGTTATGTAGTCTAGACTCTGGGTCCTGTTGTAAGCCAGGGAGAATTGTTTATGTTTTCTGTTTTGGTAAGAAATCAACTAGGGGATGTTCAGACAATAAGTTCTATCCCATTTTCTGTTGTTATATCAATTAAAAAACACACACTTGCATACCTTCCCACTGTGGGGACTGCTGTAAGGGTCAGCAATAATTCATTGATTTGCCTAGTCACTTTATTGGTTTACAATTCCTCTCCTCCTTTTTTCCCCCCAATTTACTCAATTCCAATATAACACCGAGAAAAGAGGAGAGAGTGTTCCCTTGGAGGTTAGCCTACTAAGAAGTGTTTTCTTTAGTTCACTTTTGATCTTACCTAGAAGATCAAAGCTTTCCATAGAGGCTTCCCCGTTTGAACCTTTCTCTCCAGCCAGACTCAATAACTGTAGCCTCCCAGATCATTTCCTACTTTTTCTTTTGTCCTTCTCACTCACACTTCTTCTTATATTCCATGTTCAACTTAACCAAACTTCGAGGGTACAGAATTTCATTGAAATCACATAGTATTCATCAGACTCACTAACTTCCTAGCCACACCTAAATTCCGCTTACCTTTCTAGTCTGGTTGCAAAGCCCCAGTTGTAACCTCTGGTTTGCAAGCTCCCACCTGCTCCCTCCATTGATGTTCTTTCCCTGATTTTTCTCTTCCGATTCTCTAATAGGGACACAACTCAGCTTTCTTCAATTTTTATCAAAGTGTTTACAGTTTTTTATTCATAACAGATAATCACATTTGGATTTTGAACACATGCTAAAAATTAAATTATTGATGAAATGCTTATAATGATTCTGGCTAAAATAAACGGCCATAAACTTGACTCTTTCATAGCTACGAAATTACTCGAATTATGTAAACAGAGACCACAGCTCTTCAATATTCAAAGTGGAGTTTGTATTTTAATACTTTATAAAAGTGTTATGCACAACATGTACTGTGAGAAGAAAATATCGTTTCCAAATTGTGTTGCTCAGAGAGAAAAAAATGATTTCCATTATGTTCTCACTTGGGTCCTTGCTTCAGACAACTGCTGTGGGTCCAATTGCTGGACACAGAAGGAGTTTGAAAGAAACAGCTGTGTCTTTGTAAACCTTTGAAAAAGCCCTGATGGTTTTGACATTTCAGAATATATTAAGCTGAAAATTTGAATATATCTGAATACCGTTAAGCCTATAGAACTTCTTTTGGGAATATCTTGCAAAACAGTTTGTTCTGCATTTATTTTATGCTTATTATATGATTCAGAGGAATTACATTTACAAAGAACTTTTGAGATTTCTAGGAAGAACTACCCTGCTGAGGTATTTTTAGAAAAAAATTAACTAATATTCAACAATTATTTACTAATAATCTCCCATAGGTCCTAATTATATTAGCTCTGAGAGAAATGTCCACGAAATATCCAGCACAATATAGACTTTCCAGTACCTTTGAAACAACTAGAGGATCATTTAGGACCACATACAATCTGAGGGGAAAGCTGAGCGTAACTCAGAGCCGAAAGAACAATGACAGGTCCCTCGCTGGCACAGTCAGTGCTGCACGGGGCTCTCCAGAAAGACATCAAAGACATTGGGAGATAGAAATGCAACTGCACACAGAGAATAGAGACGTGAACCACACAGACTTGACATTTATGTGGTATCATTGGAAGTGTGAAAATTATATGAAATATAATTTTTAGAGGAATATCAAGACTTCAAAATACACCTAAGAAAAAAGAGTTATCACAAGATGCTAGGAGATGTGCCCACATTCAGTCTGCTTTTCAACGCAGTCCAAGTGAAGAATATGACCTGAGGCTTTCTACTCAGGCTGTGCCTTCTTTAGACATTTGGAACTGCGCTGGAGACTGTGCCTTTAGGAACAAGTGATTCTGAGACTGATGGATAAATAACAAAGATTGTAGTTGTGAGAAGAGTCCTGGGGGGGCAGAATTGTCTCCAGTCATAGTTGCAAGCAAGGGAGAAAAACGGACAACAGTGTGGGGAGAGAGTTTATTATGGCTGAGGAGAAAATGCACGGGCTATCACGAGATGTTAACACATGCAATCAGCCATTAAAGAGTTTCTGCTGCTGGCGAAGAACGGCGTGTCCCCGCACCAAGCAGCACAGCATTGTAGGAAATCTAGCAAGACTTCCTCACTTCTTCATCACTCATTCCTCCATCTTTTAGACAAATTATTACCTTTAGAAAATAAAACGTAGTGAGAAACCATTTGCAGAATCCACAAGACTGAGACTGTCGAGTCTCTAAACAGCTGCTTTATGGAAGAACCCCATCAAACCCAGCACTGCTTAGAAAATATATGTAAACACTAATGCCCAGCGAGAGTTTCTGAGCCGGTTTGCCTTCGTTGTAGTTCTAAGGTCCATCCTGATGTTTCCTCACCCAGGATCAGTGGTGATCTAGGCACACGTTGGAGGCAGCGGTGCCTAAGCCCTCTGCCCATCAGCCAGCTGTTTTGCTCCTCATTCCTCTCCATCCAGCCAGCTAGGACATCTCCCTTCACATGTTGTCACCATCCCCTCAAATTCAATCCATTCAAAACTAAGCTCATAATTTTTCTCAATTTATCTCCTGCCCATGGAACCACCATTCTCATTGCTCCCTGCTCCCTGCTGAGCCTCATAATCTTTTACTGCCTAAAGCTAACATGCTGCTGGAGCAGCAGCTCAGCCGGCTGACTCAGGCTGCACTTGCCAGCCAGTTTATGATTTCAAACGCGCCATTTTGTCACAACACTCCCCTGGCGGAAAACGCTGATGCTTCACAAGACATAGTGTCCAGGCTCCTTCCTACCTGCTTGACTTTTGGGCTCTTCGTGGTCAGGCCCCATCCACACCCTACCTGCTCGCTCTGTTCTCTCTCCGCCTGCCCACACCCCTTCTCATTACAACCAGCAGTTCCCTTTCTTTAAGCTGGGCAGCTTAGACCCATGTGTCATGCTCCACACCCCCTTCTCCAGACCCAGACACCACTGTGCATATGAAAGCACTTTGTAAATTGGGCTGCTGCCCACAAATGCTGTTATTGTGCATTTTGCAAAGCCTAGTTACAGCTACCTCTTTAAACCTTCCCAAACCTGTGTATCTCATGGCCTATAAAGTGAGGTGGTTAGATTTAGCAAATAAAAAATATAAGCTGTCATCCAACAATTAAGACATACTTATACTAACAATGTGTTTGTTATCTGAAGTTCAAATTTAACTGTGTCCTCTATGTCATCGGGCAACCTAACTCTAAAGTCCTAAATCCTGCCTTGCTGAGAGGTTAGGGAACCAGCACGAGGCCCTGCGGAGAGAGTCAGAGCCGGCTGTCTGAGCCGGGCCCAGGTTCCTTCCCGTCAAGGGGAGACAGCTAGACCCAGGTCGCTCTGCTCCGTGCTCAGTGAGAGGCCAAAGGGGAGAGACACGGGTTTTCCCTTGAGGGGATCTTTTAAGAGAGGCCTTGTAAATAGTTATAACCACGAAAGACCCACACTCTGTTTCAGCTCTATTAATAAGGGGGAGGGGGGCGGCAGGGGGTGAGGGGCGGCAGGGGCTGAGGGAGGGAAGGGAGTGAAGTACACTGCAGCTCTACAATCTGCTCGCCGTTCTGGTTAGGGTCAGCCCCTCACCCAGCGTGGCGGATGCGCTCGGGCATGCCGAGCCATCCCGCCCGCTTGTAGCGGTCTCCGTTGGAGAGCACAGAGGAGCCCCGCGCCCTGGAGAGCCCAGCGCACGGCGAGGGCCCGCGCACAGGAGAGCCCCGCGCCCTGGAGAGCCCAGCGCATGGCGAGGGCCCGCGCACAGGAGAGCCCCGCGCACTGCGAGGGCCCCGCGCAGTCCCTGCGGAGACGGCAAAGGCCCGTCCGCGCCCAGTGGCCCGGGGGAGCCGCCTGGAGACTGCGGCGGTCTGCATTCCCTAGACTGCCAGGCGCTGAAGAACAGTCAGCAGCGCCCAGTTGGCTGCTGCCTTCTCTGCTGTCTTCACGCGGATGTATACAAACGTCAGAGGCTTTGGCCGGGAGGTGCAGAGTGCCACCAGGGTTCAGAAACAGCACGGCACAGAAGAGGGCCGGGGACCAGGATGGCCGCTGCCTGCCTTGTTCATGAGAGGAGAACCTCTCACAGAAGTAGAGATTAAGTCTGTCACTTTCCATATTGAGAAGTAGGTCCTTGCTAAGAGGCAGAGGCTTTTCTCCAGGCGAGCCTTTGAAAAGTGAACCATTCTTCTGAAGCACATGGGATAGCAGTCGTCTTGATCCCAGCCAAGGCGCCGGAGCAGAACTCAAATACAGTCAGAGGGAACCAAGTAAGACTTCTGAAATCTGGGTTTAAAACTGCTTAGTTCATTAAAAGAATATACGTATGTGGCTTTTAAATTGTCCTTTCAAAATTACACACATTTTCCCAGAAAAAATAGATGATCATGGAAAACTGCCTCATCCCAAGGGGTGAAAATAAAATTGACAGTAAAAAAAGAGCTAACTAGTTGTGATGCCATTTTTTTTTTTTATCCTGCAAATGCTCTGTTAGGTCCTTGATGATACCAGCCCTGATATCAGTTTCCCTATGTTAAACCCAGCAGGTTAAAACCAAAACACTCTTTCCCTGCTTACTCCCTGGCTCCAGTTCCAGAATTCACTGTCCTCCATGGAGACAAACAGCCAAGGACAAGCACCTGGATTCATTATCTCCTGCCTGCAAGGAGATGCAAGCTGGTGGGAAAGCTCTGACCAGCAAGGTCACGGGTTCCCCCTCCCCTACCTAAAACCCCCAATAAAAACCCTTCCTATTGGCTTTTCTGGGAGATTGGGTTAGCTGCCCTTTCTCCTTGCTCAGTGCTGTATAATAATAAAGTCCTACATTCTTCCACTACACCTGGTGTCAGAGATTGGCTTGCTGAGCAACGGGTGAGCGAACTCACCTCAGGTTCGATATCACTGATGGAACAAGGATGCATCTGAAGGAGGTTCTGTCTGCTTCCTGTGTCCCTTTGCCCCTGTGACTTCCTGGAGCCCATAGGAAGGCTTATGTGGCAAACAGCTGGTGCCTTCTGCTGGAACATAACCAACAGCATTGCTTGTCTGTTGTGGAAATTGGAGCTTAAAATTTGGGTAAAGAAATGAAAGTATTCATACTCTAATCTATTATAGTTTGTAGTGATATTTTGTTTTCTAAAAGCTCAAAATGTAAAACATAAAATACCATCAAGTAATCAACAGAATGTTCAATGTTTACAAAGATTCATTAAAAAAACTTCAGAGAATCAATGAATCCAATTTACATTTTAAACTATTTAATAGAGGTATCTGTTGTACATGTCGCTTTAGTTTAACATAAACACAAAGTTTCTCTCAGGAAACACTTAACCTGAGTTGGAAATGAAATCTGAACTGAAGAGATTTTAATCACAAAAGTAATTCTCCTCAAAATATAAGCAATGACTGCCAGCTGAGGAGCCTCCCTGAAGTTCAGGGCTCAGCCCCAGGACAGGAATGAGGGAAAACGCCTTGAAGGTGGAAAGCTCTGCTGAAGTCGCAGGACTGCACTTGCGGGCCCTGAAGGAGTGCGAGCTTTCTCAGACAGCCCCGGAAGGAGGTCTGGCTGCTCAGGCAGTTTTGTCTCACATCAGCTGTTCAGGAAAGAACAAAAGGTAAGTGTTGCTTAATTTTGTTAAATGATAGCACATGGATAGCACGATAGGAGCAAAAATAATCTCAAGTGGCTTCTGTATCAAAACTAGGATAGTATTCTTCCACTTACGTGGCTTCAGTAATAGCATGTCAATGAAAACTTCTAATATGTAATAATTTTAAGGCCGAGTTGTGACTTAAAAAATCATAAAAGAGATGTTTATTTTATTATCATTTGTAACAATTACTTGAAATTCTGGAATGCATAACTTAATCCAAAATCAATGTGAGAGTGTAAGACAATGTTTGTCCTCTAAAATGATGACCCACCCAAAATGATTCCCTGCTCTGGGAGTCGTCTAAGACGATTCGCCTCAGTCAAAGCATCCAGCTTAGTTTACGTCACACACAGTGTTCTCACAGTCTTACCTAATGATCCATTTATGTGTGTAGATTATTTTAATTTTTCCAAGACTTCCTAGGTATTTGAAATAGCTTTTCTAAAATGGTAAAGGATTTGTCACCCGAACCTTGTATTTTTCTTAATCTCTATTCTATAGTCACTTGAACTGAGGCTTCTCCCAGTGCCAATGCCCCTTGAAAGCGAACGAGCAGACCAGACGTCCGCACGTACCAGGATAGCCACCCACATAAATGGGATTGTTGGTGTCTGCCGAGGTGGACTGCGGATGTGGACTTTCAGCACGAACTGCGTTCCCATCAACGATCAGAACCACGCGGTGTTTGCTTTTGTTAGCTTGAAGTGTGTGCCATTTCCCATCGCAGACAGCACTGGTAGCTTTGGGCTCGTATGTGGCTGTTACCCTTCCAGCGCCATTGTTAACATGAAACAAGATCTAAACAAACAACAGACACAAGTGAATATCTTGGGGAATTTTTCCATATTTAAGGAACACAGTCCATTTATATAATGCTCTTGTCGTGGATAAAATCTAAGATTCTGCTAAAAAGGAGGGCTCACTATGAAAAACAAATAATAGTTCTGAAAAACAGCCTCTTAAAGGATTCAGATGCCATCTTATTCCTCAAATTTCAGAAAGAGCAAATGAGCACATGCATGGGAGCAGGCTGAGCCACCAGCTTAGCACTGCATCCTCAGCTCAGTGCTCATTTTCAGGACAGCAGGAGCTGGCAGTTTACTGAGGGTGTCAGTTCATGGCAGTCACTGGCACCCATGAAGGGAAATTTACTAACTCCCTTCTGACTACAGATGCCCCACCACAGCGAGCGGTAACACAGAAAAACCTGACCTGCAAAAGATGGGAGAGAAGAATCATAAGTATACTGTTGTAAGGTTCTTATGCTATATGGGAAGCTACTCAGTATTAATTATTTCAAGATAGACTGTGACAAACTCAAGTTGTGTATTATGAACCCTGGGAAACCACTAAAAATGTTTTAAACAATAAATAATAAGCCAATAATAGAGGTAAAACTACATCAGAAACTACATTTTTTTGTAACTATTATACTTCTGGTAACATTTTTTGAGACGTCATGTAAAATATGCAAAATTTTTCAAAATTTTTTTAAAGTACAGATGAGGAAAAAGCTGGGTCCAAGCCACAGTGTAAAGAGGCAGCAATATGATGTAGAGGCAGTTTTGTTTTGACACGAGGATGAAGTGAGAGGGGAGAAGAGGCAGAGAGCAAAAGGTCAGATGGGACTTCCTTCCATCGGCCCCACGCCCATCCTAGGATATCCTAGGAACCAAAAACCCAGTGCGGGGTAAGTAGAAAAATACTGCAGCATAGAGACTTGTTCCTTGCCTTCCCAGAGGCAGTAGCTCAAGAAGATTCTAGCATCTTGGTCCCACAACAACATGAGTTGAACACAGTGCAGTAGAAATGGTGGCAACATGCACTTAGGTAGAGAGAGAAGCAGAGAGACCACCGCCCTGCTTCCCCATGGCCTGTGAGTGGCACGGCAGACACTCCCAAGTTCTCATCCCACTCTCTGGGGCACATGGAAGGGGGCTGCAGGTGAAGGGGCAGCACGCTCATGACAGCTGGGATGGGAAGCCTGATCTGCAAGGGGTGTTGGCCCAATCTCCAGGAGCCGTTCCCACGCACTGGCACTGCTCCTCTCACTCCTGAAACCTCAGATTGCTCCTTGCAACCGGCCATGGACAACTGGCCTAGTGCACAAAAGACAGAGGCTGTGCCTGAAGACCGGGAGAGTTGGGCTCTCTCCTCAACTGCTGGCAGGAGAGAGCCCGCAGAAAAGAAAAAGAGCAATCAAGACTCCCTTCCCTCACATCTTGCCTGCACCCAAGTGGCCCCAAAGGGGAGAGGAAGAAGAATGAGAATCAGAGAAACTCAGAAGGAGGCAGTTTGAAAGCAGTTTGATACATGCAAGAAACCTGGATGAACCACCAGGAAATGAAGCTGAGTGTGCAAAGCCAATCTCAAGAGGACATACACTGCATGATTTCATTTCTGTGACACCCGTGAAATAACAGTTAGGTGGAGAACAGCTCAGTGGTTGGCAGAGATGAGGGAGGCAGGGGGAGGGAGTCGGTGTGGCTGTGGAGGGGCAGCCCGAGGGCGCCTGGTGGAATGGTATAATTAGCTTGATTGTGGTGGTGGGTACACAAAGCCACACACGTGGTAAAATTGTGTAGAGCTACACACACACGTACATGTATAACTAGCGCCACTGTAAAAACTGTGGATTGTGCCAATGTCACTTTTATGGATTTGATGTCCTAGAGATATGCAAGATGCAAACACCGGGGGAGCCTGGGTGAGGGGTGCATGAGGACCTCCTTGTACATTTCACTGCAACTTCCTGTGAATCTATAATTACTTCCAAAGAAAAAGTTAACAAATATTAGGGAGGGTGACAACTTACTTTCAGATGGTCCAGGGAAAAAAGTTCTTTGACGTAGTTGCAATTTTGCTTTAAATTTAATTTCAAAATTATAAAAGAAGTTACTTTTAAGAAACTTTTTAGGATTATCTATTTTTTAATATTAACTGAACCTTTCCTCCATTCCATTAAAGTGGATAACTGGAAATTGGATCTAGGTATTTCTACTGATTCTCAACTGCTCTGTTTCCGACACTGGGTGAGGAGCAACCCCATTAAGATGAAGCACCTACCTTGCCATTTACAATCTCCAATCCAATGGCGTCCACTTTGGCACTGCTGATGCCCAGGAGGACGCCGTTCTCTGAGGAGGTACGGAACTCCAGGGTGATGTTCACGTCTGATCCGACTCTGTAGCCTTCTTTGGCTGAAAACACAAGGATGGCCCAGAGGAAGGGGTGAGCCCTGCTGGCCCAGGAAGGCCCCGGCCCAGAGAGGCCACAGGCTGGCTGACTGCATTCTGGCTCCCAACTGAGGGTCAGGACACCTAGTTCTAGCTCTTTCTCTGGATCCAGCGCCATCCCCACAAGCAAGTCACCTCTG
This sequence comes from Equus quagga, assembly GCF_021613505.1. Taxonomy (NCBI): domain Eukaryota; kingdom Metazoa; phylum Chordata; class Mammalia; order Perissodactyla; family Equidae; genus Equus; species Equus quagga. Next base: position 61,858,321 of record NC_060275.1, on the reverse strand, counting down.
AGCCTCAGCTTCCACATCATTTTTAAAAAAGACGTGCAGTCAGCTGGGCTAAGCCAGACTAGAGCCGAAGGAGGCACGTCCTCTCATCTAGAGCCACGCAGGGCAACAATCAGTAGGGGCTGATCCATATAATCCCTTCGTCATCTATCAGGGAATAGTCCACTTTACTTTCCCAACATCTCCGTACCAGTATCTGATCATTTACTGAGTGTATCAGTCAGAGTGCACACTAGCTTTTTTTAAAAGTGGGGATTTAATCGAATGAACCTTTTATTCGGGCGATAGAGAAGCCGAGCTGGGGATATTCTGATAGCAGGCAGTGGCTACCACGCCCAGGGCTGAAGGAAGGGTGGGAAGGTGGTGGCCAGGGTGAAGGAGAGGGGTGTGCTGGCTTCTCCCTCCCTCCATCTCCCGCCCAGCCCTCCGGGGAGCCTGAGGCTAAGAGCCAGACGCAGGTAGTCCCTGTGACGGAAGGCAGAACACGCCCTGGTTCTGAGTGCAAACAGGACGTTACCTGGCAAATCAAGTCCCTAAAATGGGGAGGGACGTCAGATCCATTCCAAGGGCCTGTTCTAAGCCCCCAGGCATTTACACTCTAAGGCAGCTGAGAGATTTAAATTCCACTACTTCTAATTGGTTAAATTTTCAACATCTAAATGGAGTTTATTTCTTCATCAAATCTGACTTGGACTTGGCTGGCCGGTCTAGACATTTTATGCTGCTGATTTTTAGTTCAAAGGCCCCCTTTAACTTGAAGAGTGAGAGCATGGCTCACACAAATTTGGGGAAGGTACAGATGATGTCAGCACCACACGTTCCCCTCTGTCAGGAGCTGTACCACTCCCGGGGGAGGCAGACTCGGCCAGGCGGTTGGGACGGCAAACAGGTGAGAAGTCTCTTACATCAGAAGTTGAGAAATGAGAATAAACTGGAGCACTGAACTAAATGTGGTCAGGCTGCAGCCTTGGCCGGTGGGTCCTGTCTGATCACAGAATTCTCGGATCCGCACCGTCCTAGAGTGCAGGTGAATCCCAAAGACTTCTTTCAAGATTGTTGATAATACATACCAAAGGCTGCATAGCCACTTCCTTCAAAGAAAGTTCCTTCCTGGGCCACTGCATAGCACCTGGTTACTGCAAACGCAGACACTGGGCTGTCCTTGTCCAGCTGTTTGCTGTTCACTGTCACCTCCCCAATGCAGGCAGGGATGCTGTGGGTGATCTAAACCAAGTGATGTGAGAGTGGATGGGGGCTATCATGAGAAAGGCAACGGCAGATTTTTCCTATAGTTCAACAAAACACATTCAAATATGATTTTTTGGTTTTTAAAATCTAATTGCTGCAATATTTCACATGAATGTCTAACATAAAGCTACTATTTGAGTATCTTTGCTAATAATGCAGTAAAGGTATTTTCTATTATTTTGACTAAACAGTGTGTTATTTAATCAAGAAATCCAGAAAGTGGAGTTTTCAGGGGCCAGCCCTGTGGCAGAGTGGTTAAGTTCGTGTGCTCTGCTTCCGTGGTCCAGGGTTTCGCCGGTTCGGATCCCGGGCGTGTACCTAACACCACTCATCAGGCCGTGCTGAGGCGGTGTCCCACATGGCACAACCAGAGGCACTCACAGCTAGCATATACAACTACGTACCGGGGGGCTTTGGGGAGAAGAAAAAAAAAAAGAAGAAGGTTGGCAACAGTTGTTAACTCAGGTGCCAATCTTTTAAAAAAAAAAAGAAAACAAAGAATGCGGAATTTTCTAATTTGCAAATACAGATTCACTGGACTTTCCTGTGGCCAAGTGGCTGTGGAAAGGGAAATATTCATTAACTAACAGGCAGGTCAGGCTTTAAGGGGAAGCCCCAATACACAATCTAGGCATGTGGTCTGAAAGGTTTGCATCTTGCAGCCAAGCCCCAGATCCAAACAAGATAAGTTAAACATCAACATGTTCCTCTACAAAATAAACCCAGCCACAATGAAGGAAATGGGCCCTGCAGAGGAAAGGCGGCTCACGTGTCCAGTGTCTCTGGGCCTGTAGTCAGAGGGCAGGCCGCCCAGGTACAGCTTCCCTTCCACATCCAGCGCAGTCCCGTCTCCCACCATGGGCACCATCGGGGAATCCTGGCCGTCAACTGTCACGAAGCCCTTTCTTTTCAAATACTCTGTCTTAACCTGGAGCAAAATGAAAACATGCATAATTGTTAAGGGATCTGAGAAAACCGTAACAGATGCTTGTGAGCAAGGTCTGTCCGCTGTGGCTGTGATGACCTGAATGAAACCCTCAGACTGTTTGTTACACAGTGCGTGCTGAGAAGAGACCGAGCCTGGCAGAAGACAGGAAGCAGGCACAGGTGAGAGAAAGTGCTCCAGAGTCCTAGTTATAAGACGGCAAACGCCAGGCTCTCAGGTTTGGCCCCCTCATGCCCCCGGCGGGCTTCATTTACTTCTTGTCAAGTTGACAACATTTCTCGTACCTTTCATTCATTCCACCAAGGTTTGCTGGGTGCCCCTTAGGTGTCCGGCACTGAGCTAGGTCTGGGATATTTCAGGAAGCAGAAAAGGTCCCTGCCTGCAAGGAGCTTACATTCTATAGGGGAGATAGCAGACACAAAGCAAACTAGATGTCACAGGGAGTAACTTCACTCCAGGGAAATGGAGCGGACACAGAGGATGGATGGAATAAAGCTCAGGTGAGTGATCACAAGCTCCTGAGAGCGTACCGTGTGCCACTTGCCGTCGTTGAGCAGCGCGGGGTGGGAGACCTTTGTTCTGCCTTTCCCAAGGTCAAACAGGAAGTGGAGGCGGCCCCCCAGCAGCTGGAGGGTGGCGTAATCAACGTGGTTCTGATGGGCCATGTAGTAGATCAGACCGCTGGAGGCAAACGTTCGGAGACTGAGCTGAACCGAGAGCCTGGAGGAAAACAAGAGCCAAGCCCTCAGACAGGAATAAGTTTTCCCTTGTATTTTTTAAAATAAAGAGAGAACTCAGTAATTATTTCAACATTTATATTTAATATCTCAGGCGAGAGTCATCCATTCCTTCCTTCATTTATCCATCCACTCATTCAACTCACGGTTACAGGACCTGCATCTGCCAGGAAGTGTGCTAGGAGCTGAAGCTAAGGCAGTGCACAGAGGAAGCCCCTTCTCTCACGACACTAGCACCAGAAATACATCAGAGAGTGAAAATTGGGTCATGTAGAGGCCAACGGTGGCTACCTTACATAGACAGGGCAGGCCACTCTGAAGGATGCTATTTCAGCTGAGGTCTCTGACAGGCGGAGCAGGCCCCACAAAGCTGAGCAGGAAGGGCCTGCAGTTTGTTTTTAGACACACAGAGAATGTTAAAACAGTGAACTGATTATGCCGGACAGCCAGGAGTCCTCAAGTGTGGCCACGTGGGAGACGGAACCACACAGGCTGGAGGCAAGGTTGCGTCTGGGTGTCCTCCCACAGAAAGAAGTGCAACGTCACTAAGGCACAGGGGACAGGGAAAGGAGAACGTGGCTCCATCCTCAGGGATGAGGGGTTCTGACAAGTCACAGGAGGGTTTTAAGAAGGGGAATGGGCATGATTGATTTACATCTTAAAAAGAATCTCCGATGTGAAGAACAAATCAGATGGGCAAGGTGACAGCAGGTGTCAGGCAGGTGGCTGTCACAACAGTGCATAGAGGCAGGAAGGTGCTCAGACCAGGGTGATGGTGGGGAGGCAGAGGGGGTGAATAATTTATAAAATGTTAGCATCTGTTACAGTTTTCTCAGATCCCTTTACATTACGCATGTTTTCGTTTTGCTCCAGGTTAAGATAGAGTATTTGAAAAGAAAGGGCTTCGTGACAGTTGACGGCCAGGATTCCCCGATGGTGCCCATGGTGAGAGACCAGACCGCACTGGATGTGGAAGGGAAGCTGTACCTGGGCGGCCTACCCTCTGACTACAGGGCTAGGGACACTGGACACATGAGCAGCATTTCCTCTGTGGGGCCCATTTTACCTTCAAATCTCTAAACTGCCTTAGAATGTAAATTCCTCGAGGCTTAGAACTAGCCCTTGTAATGAAGAAGCAACAGGACTTGCTGATGGACGGAATTTGGAGAGTGAGGGAAAGAAAATAACAACCAGCAGGTTTGGGCCTGGGGGAACCAGGTAAACAGTGATGATGTCCACAGAGATGGCAAAGACCAGGACAGCAGGTTTGAGTGAAGACTGAATTCTCTTTTGGGGTGTTGAGGTCAAGGAGCCTGTCCCACTCCACCTGGAGATGTCGAGTAGCCAGTTGGGTATAGGACGCATGAGTTCTAAGTGGAGGTCAGGGCTAGAGATGTGGTTGTGGGTGCAAACAGATAGTATTTTAAAGCCATTGGAATATAGAAGGCCAGCCTGGGAGAATATGTGGAAGGGGCCCTGGGCCTTCTATGACAGAAGAGGAGCCTGCAAAGGAAACTGAGGAGGGGCAGGCAGGGAGAGAGCAGGACATCACGGGAGCCTGGGCTGTGACAGCCAAGGATGCTGGGAGGCTAAGCGTGCGTGGTGCTGCTGAGGGCCCAGCAGAGAAGGCACCCGGGGTGGGGCCCAGCAGGGCTCGGGTGACTGTGGTGGCGGGCCGGGTGGGTCGGGGAAGGAACGGGAGGTGAGGTGAGGCAGGCCACCACGTAAGGCAGCTCTTTCAAGAAGCCTTACTGTGAGACAGGGCCAGGACACTGCGCATGTTTTGGGGGTGCGTGAATTCTCCTGGAGAGTTTCTGTTTTAAAAGTGAGAAACTGCTAGAGGGAGTGGTTACCAGCAGAGACGCTGCAGCCTCAGTGCCTGGTCTGAATGTTAGCTCTGCTGTGTGCCTATGAGCAGATGACTTAACTTTCCTGTGCCTCCATTTCCTGTCTATGAAACTACGGTACTAATACCTTCCTCACAGGATAATTATGGAGTAAGGTAGGGGGGTGTGTAAAATGCTGAGACAGTCTCTGGCACAGTGTTGGCTTCTCTTCTATCACTGCTGCTGATGGGGGCACAATGCTGTCTGCGTGCCGATGGGAATCGTGCATGAAACGGAGCAGTGGGTGCCGCTGATGTTCTGGAGGGGAGAGAGGTGACGGGACCTGGAGGGCTAGCAAGGGAACAAGGACCCTTCCTGCGTGGTGGCAGGGGAAGAGGCGGAGGGTGGGGCAAAGGCAGGGGGTGCTCTCATGGTGGGGGACAGACTCAGGAGTTCAACCTCTCTTCTCAAGGAGGCAAGTCACCAGCTGGGGCGTGAAGAGAAGCTGTAGGGATGTACAGCGTTTTCAGACCAGAGAAGCTTGAAAAATTAAAACTGTATTCGCTCCCCATGTAGTTTGCAGGTTTCATCTGAGATTCGTAGCAATGGCTATAACGTCGAACCAGGTAGGAAAGAGAGGGGCATTTCTGCGGCCTTGACCACCAGCTTGGGTTCTGGCCTGGATTAGGCCAAGTGCAGGCTTCACCTGCGGCCACAGTGGAAGAGACAAGAGGATGAAGGAAGTTTGCAGGGAACATGTGTAATAAAGGCAGCAAACCTATTTGGGTGGGGAAAAATTGTGGTGTGGGGGCTGGAGAGGGGAGTGATGAGCATGAGAAAGCATGAGGGCCTGGAGGCCTGGATGCAGCTCAGGAGCCGCTGGAGCGGGAGGTAACGGCGTGCAGATGCGGAGAAGGCTGGTTAACAGCATGCGGAAAGTAGAGACTCGGGAGGGAGGATAGACACAGGAAGAGCCAAGGGTACGGCCACAGGGAGAAGCGGCTGAGCAGCAAGGAGGAAAAGACCCCCAACACATGGGAGCCAGAGGACTCGAAAGGTCCGGCCTTGGGTGGCTGCAGAATTCATGGAGAACAACGGCCGGAGTGGTAGGAAAACGACCCCGAGCCCAGGTCTGAGGAGGGCGTGATGGGGCGGTGGTCACAGACGAGGACAATAAGAGGTGCAGAGCAGAGCAGAATCTGAAGGCGTGAACTTCCCATGAGCTGGAGATTCAAAGGCGGAGGGAGGAGGAATGTGGAATCCGGAGGGACCTCGGGCGGCTCCAGGCCTCGAGACCTGTGGGACGTGAGCTGGCTTCATGGAAGAGGAGTCCTTGGGGACAGGCGGGTGTGAGGGCCAGAGGGAATGTGCAGATGGGTGTGGCGGTGGCACCAAGTTTTAGGAAGCACAGTGAAAGAGTGTGGGTAGACAACTTTATCAGATTAGCAAGAGTTTACAGCAGAATGGGGCTGAAAGTCCAGAGGATGATAGATGCAGAGGCCTTGGGATTCTGGAGTGAACAGCGAGCTCCATGGATACTTAGGGGCTTTCCTCCACACACAGAGAGGAGCACCCAGCCACCAGCAAGAAGGGGTAAAGACCAACCACAGGACCCCGCTCCACCACGTTGTAGGCACTGAGTTGCACAAAGGCTACATTCCTCTCTTGCCTTCTCCCTGCTGCCAGCTGGTTGCCAGTGGAGCACTCCAAAATAAAATACAAGAAGCTTCTTCTGGAAAAGACCCGCTGCTGAAGAATGCCTCCCTGACTCATCTAGCAACGAGACGCCTCACGAGGACTTGAGAACAAAGCCTACCTCTTTCTGACAGATGACTCGTTGAAAGCCAACACGAAATGGCTGCCTTGTGTGAGGCCAAACTGGTGAGCATTGGGGACATACTCTGGGGCTTGGTCCGGGGCACACCGTTCCTGCAAGAGACGCACACAGACCCTCAGCCACGCACAGCTGGGACCCCCACTAACACATACAAGTTTTTTCCATGAACAAAACATCTCAGAAGCAATCGTATCAGAACACTAACCACCACAAATAACCACAGTGTCTGTACTGCTTTAATCTTCTTTGCTTTAAAGAATTCACTCGCCATCCTTTTCTCTCTCCAAGAAGGCAATCAGAGCTCCTGTTTTTCACCTCATTCTCACTCAAGTTCACTTAAATTGCAAAGAATTTCCATCGGACCTAAGGGGCAAAGGCCGGCAGCTCTAGGAAGAGCCCGTGAATCTGAGCAGCTTCAGGAGCAGCTGCAGCACTGCCCCAGGAAATGGGAAGTGCCCCCAGGGACAGGCCCCGCAGGGCCTCTGACTCCTCATGGACAGGAGCAAAGTGCAGCCAGGAGGAGCTGGGCTGGCAGGGGCTCTGCTCACCCCTCCACATGCCGACTCCAGACCACATGAGGCCTCAGACTCAGTTTTCCGGCTTGGGGTAGGCAGATGCTACCAAGAGAACTGTCTTGAACCCAGAGACTGGCCCTGCTTAGAAGGGACTGCTTTGTGCATGACTGTGCCATCATCTAAATAATTAGAGTGCATGCTTTCAAGCAAGGAAACCGAGAAATCAGAAAAGAGAAAAGAAAATGAAAACTAACAACTGCCGTTAAAAATATTTCATCAAAACTGGCTTTTCCTAGATGACTCAAATCTTTTTTTCTTAAAGCAACAATATGTACAATGGCTTACATAAATACCTATTTTCATGTTTCTGACTAAACCCCAAGTAACAGTGAGTCCTTATAGGAACTCGGCCAAAAAATTTGCTGTATGGCAGCCAACCGAGGGTGCCAGAGCGCTATGACCTGCAATCCGGCAACACCGTGCCATGCCATCTGCACGTGTGCTCGGAGAAGCACTCCCCGCCGGGCCTGCTCTGCTGCCCATCACAGGGACAGCCCCTGTGAAAAATGGCTCCTCTGAAAAATGGCTTCCAGCCGCTTCTGCCAATGGAAGGCAGTGCTGGGAGACTGGAGGCAGGTGAATGCACGAAGCCCCATGTTACTCTCTCCCTTGCAGCTCCAGGTGGCCCCCTGGCAGAGCCTGTCTTCTCTGTGCTTTAGTGCCCACCAGGAGACCCTCTCTGCTCAGAGTCGCTGCTTCCTTGGCAGCCCTGCTCCTAGGCTCAGGTGGCGTCTGTCATTGCTCCAGTGTGCTCAGTCAGCTTCCCAGCCCCTCTGTGACAAGGTCCCCATTTCAATATCCTCTGGGCTATGCTCTTGTTTCTGACTGGACCTGCCCGAAATGATTCAAGAAAGCCTCTCTTACTGGGCTTGGTAACGGCCGGGGCTCGGGCAGGAGCGCCTTGTCCTCTCCATGAAGAGCCGGCGGAGGCCTTTCTGCAAGAAGGCAGGTGTCCAAGTCCACTTGTTCATAGCCAACTGCACTCGTGAAATCCAAAAGTCTAGACACAAGCAAAGTGTTTTCAAAATCAATTAACAAGCCAACATATGAACAAATGTCATCTGATTACTGAACACTTAAAATCCATTAAAAACCATTAATATATTACTCACAGAGTCACCAAATTGACCACCTTTTTCAGTGACTGGAAGTCCACATATCCTATCTTACATCTTCTCTTGTTTGATTCCTCTGCCTGAAATGGCTCCCCCCACCCCAGCCCCATGTTGTCCACGTGGCCATTCCTGAACATTCCTCAAGAATCGCCTCAAACGCTCTCTGCACCCGCAGCCTGGGCTGGGCTGCCTCAGGGAAAGATTCTGTCTCTGGCCCCCAGCACTGCACAGTGGCCTCCATTAAACCTTGATTTCTTTCTCACAGGTTCTGTTTGCCAGGAAGTCGTAAACTACACTGGTCATAAGTCCCTTTACTCTGCAGCCTTTGTAACCCATCCCCTCTCCGTGCACACCCTACTAGCAGTTTCCTAGGACCCAGCTGCGAACAGCACAGAAACATTTCTGCCCTACTGAATTCCCAGCCTCATGGCTTTCAGGAGCAAGAAAATGCCTAATCAATCAGTTAATTAACAAACAGACAATTGGGTAAATAAATATATCAACTGTACAAATAACTAAACTGAGGTTCTGACATTATAATTGTGTTGAAACCCAATGCAACATTTTATTCTTTTGAATTTCAAAGACTCTTAAGAGGTTCTTTCACAGAGGACACTGCGACCACGGAGGATCCAAGTCTTTGCTCAAGGTCATAAGCCAAGTCAGCAGCCCAGCTAAGGGGACAGTGCCAGGCTGGTCTCCCGGCGCTCAGCGCACACACACTTTCTCCTGTGCAGACTCTGGTCCCCCCAGGTCAGAGCACGGCTTCAGTCCCACCCGCACCCTCCCCCCAGGCAGACGTGAGTGAGGAGAGAGTAAACGCCCGTGGGCACATGTTAATTCTCTTGCTCACTGTGAGCTCTACACAGGGAACAGAGAGTTTCAGTTCTTAATTAGACAGTAACTGTTTTAGGAGGAGCCATTAATAACCTGAAGCTGCAAGTAGCCCAGCCGTAAAGTCTCCTTTAAAGCTTGAGCTCGAGCTCAAGACAGCAAGAAACTTGCATCCCCAAATCTCTACATTGTCTTAAATGCATGCCAAAAATGTACTTGACTTCTGCTATTTATTGACAGTCCTGTGGAACTAATGTTCAATGAGGTATTTTTTAACGCATGATGATCAGATCTAGTCATTCTAATCCAATAAAATCAATTTGGGAGACTTTCCTAATAGAACAGTGGGGATCACTTGTTCTTCAGGAACTGGGAGAATTTTAGGCAATCTCAAACAGCAGATGAGCGTGAGTACTCAGCATCGACGGTCAGGAAGCCCAGAGCCAGGCTGAGCGCACAGTCACACTCACTCCGCATTAAAGACCAGGTTCCGGATGCAGCCATGGAACGAGCCTCTCATCCTGAGTGCCGCTGGCCCCTCTCCCCGGGGAGTGCCCCCTACGTACAGCTTGGACACGTTTATTGTCCTGCTTTCCGCTGACGGGCCCAACTTCATTTCTACAGGAGTTGTCTCATCCAACTGGACAGAGAGAATTCTAAAAGGTAAAAGGAGAAAAGTAAAAGAGAAGCTTTAAAATGAAATGAAACATAACTGTTCATATTAATACATAATTCCACAAGTCCTTACTGAATAATAAAAGTTTCCTGAAGCTGAATTTTAACATGATGTTGCGTGTGAGTGAAAAGGTGAATCTTGGAAATTAAAACTTACAATTGAACATTCTCCCAAACTGAATGGAATGTTATTAAACCTCACTGAGTTCAATTGCTTTCTGGAGGGTGTTTTTCTTTTACTTCTTTACCTGTGACAAAATGTCCAATGTGCTTTTAAAACATTTGGTCTAAACTTTTAGAGGAAAATATACAGGAATGTTGATATAACACTACTATTTTACTATTTAATATTTGACTGTCTATTATTTCATATTGATATAATAATATTTATTGCTACTATAAAATTAACTGCCACAGAATTAACCCACTGAAAAGACAACTTATATTGGGCCCTAGAAACAGGCAGGGTTAAGGTTGCTCAATTATGAAAAGTTTGCAAATATCTTATTACAAAATCAGTGAAATTGATTTCCAAGGAGGTATTCTAGGCAAGATCTCAGAATTATTTTGGGACTATTAAACTCTGAAAGCTAACGAGAAACCCTAAATGCTAATGACATACTAATGATCCCAATCATTTCACTGAAAGAGCATCAAAACAAGGTTCCTACCGGGGAGGTCACCGTGCCCTCATTACACAAATACCTCCCACTCCTGATCAAGGAGATGGAATGTTCCCGTCCGTCGCCATATGTGCCCTTGGGAGCACGCACGAGAGCTCTCCTCAGGCTTGTTCCATCCCCAGCATTAACGTGCACTTCAATGTGGCCTTCTATCAGCGCGACGGAAAAGAAGGACTGGGAAGGCTGCAGAGAATTCCCACAGACAAACATTACTATATGGCTGAAAAATTATCCTCTAATGAAGACAGTGTACGAATATTAGCACCAACTAAGCAACTTGTTAAGAATATGACCATCTAAAAGAACTATTTTAAATTTTGTATATTACCTTCTAATCTCTATTCACATAAGTGACATTCTGTATTATGCTATTATCACTAACCATATTAAACATTTCCATTTCTACGTAGTCTTCATACTTATTTACTGCTACATTTTGTAACAACAAATAGATATATTATGTCATTGATCTCTTTTTTCCCAGTGTTATTGAGATATAACTGACATATAACATTGAATCATTTTAAGGTGTACAACATAATGATTTGATATATGTATATATTGCAAAATGATTACCACAATAAGCTTAGTTAACATGCATCACCTCACATAGTTACAAAATTTTCTTCTTGTGTTGAGAACTTTTGAGATCTCCTCCCTTAGCGACCTTTAAATATATAATACAGTCACTGTGGGATTACATCCCCAGAACTTATTTATCTTACAACTGGAAGTTGTAAGTTGACCACCTTCACCCATCCCCCCTACCCCTACCCAATCCCACCTCTGGCAACCAGCAATCTGCTCTGTGTTTCTATGAGTTTGGTTTTTTAAGTTTCCACATATAAATGAGATTACACAATATTTGTCTTTCTCTGTCTGATTTCTTTCTCTTAGAATGATGCCCTCAAGGTCCACCCACGTTGTTGCAAATAGTAGGATTTCCTTCTTTTTTATGGCTGAATAATATTCCATTGTATATACATCTACCACATTTTACCCATTCATCTGTTGATGGATGTTTAGGTTGTTTCCAAATTTGGCTTTTGTAAATAATATTGCAATATGGACATGGCGGTACAGATCTCTTTTCCAGATAGTGACTTCATTTCCTTCTCATATATACCCAGAAGTGCCATTGCTAGATCATATGATAGTTCTATTTTTAATTGTTTGAGGAATTTCTGTACTGTTTTCTATTTGGTTGCACCAATTTACATTTCTACCAACAGTGCACAAGGGTCCCCTCTTCTCCACAGCCTCACCAACACTTGCTGTCTCTTGTCTTTTTGATGCTAGCCATTCTAACAGGTGTGAGGTGATATCTTATTGTGGGATCCATTCCTTTACTGTTAAAAATGTAGGTAGTTTCTAATTTTTTATTACCATACCTAATGAACATTTAACTTCTTTTAGCCTTTGAAATTGTTTCTCATATTTCTGAAAGTGGGATTAAAGAGCTGAAGCCTTTAAAAATGTTTAAAGCTCTTAAAACTTCTTTGCCACACTGAAGAGAGGTCCATCAGCCGAAATGGAATGTGAGTGTTCCACAGTACCCTTTCTAGCACGGATGACAACACTCCTTTCTGCTGACTTAGTAGCAGACTTTGATTTGCAAGTGGTCCTATGAAGATTGGCGGAGGACAACAGTTTGACGGTTCCACAAAAAGCTAAACACAGAATTACCATGTGACCCAGCAATTCCACTCCTAGGTCTATACCCAAAAGAACTGAAAACAGGTACTCAAGCAGGTACTCGGATGCCAATGTTCATAGCAGCATTACTCAGAGTAGTGAAAAGGTGGAAACAACCCCAAATGTGCATCCATGAACTAATATAAACAAATGATGCTATGTACATACAGTGGAATATTATTCAACCATAAAAAGAAAGTACCAATACATGCTACAACATGGATGAACCTTGAAAACATGTTAAGCGAAAGACACAAAAGATCATACATTTTATGTGTCCATTTATATGAAATATACAGAATAGGTAAATTCATTCATAGATACAGGTTCCCAGGGGTGAGGAGAAAGGGGAATGGGGAATGGCTGCTTAATGGCGTAGGTGTTCACTTGGGGTGATGAAAATGTTTTGGAACTAGATAGAGGAGGTGGCCTTGAAACATTGTGAAAAAACTGAATGCCATTAAATTGTTCACTCTAAAATGGTTACTTCTATGTTATGTGAATTTTACCTCAAGTATAAAAAAAACGAAAAAGGGCTCCAGTCAATGGAGCCTATAAACCAGGCTGTCATTGCTAGCCCTTCACCAGGTGGCTCCAGAGGTCTTTGGGGTCTGCAGACTGGTGTGTCAGTCCGAGCTCTGGCATATAACAGCTGTGTGACTTTGGGCAGGTTAACCAGGCTCTCTGAACCCATTTCTCCCTCAGCAAAATACAGGAAGCAGCATTCACTCTGCATAATTATAGAGCAATGTCTGCATAGTAGAGGAGAGCGCTCTGTAAACAGTAGTTGCGTGGCCTCTACTTCACTAAGACAGTACATCAGCACTCGGTAAAGTCTCTAAATTGCACATAGTTTCAGTCTTAGAATGAAGAGCAACAACCATAACGTGGACGAAAAGTCAGCACATGCTATCCGAATGAGTTTTAAAAGACTTAGAGGTAGGGAGCACTATCTTCTCAGTAGCTAGACGAGGAAGATGGATTATACAACACAAAAAAAATCGCTGATTCATCAGGGAAAGACTTTCAGCAGTAGTACCTTTTACTTGTTAAACATGCATGCCCAGAAACAACCAGGTGCACAGCTACAATAAATGTTTACGACTAAGTCATTTTCCATCCAGTGTTTCCCGAAGTCATGTCCTTCCTGAGCTCGTGGCTCTGCAGCCATAGCGTCTGAGCTGCTCACTTACCCCATGAGCCTGCCGAGGACCCTGCTTCTGCCCCTGCTTGCCCAGCGCAGCCAGGATGATGCCACTGCTGTTCTTGGTGGCAAATGTTGCCAACAATTCCGATTCTGGTGACAAAGACTTGGGTGGCAATTCAACGTAGCCGCCTTTCAAGAAGCTAACACTTCGGAGAGGCTGATCACAAAGGAGATGAAAAAGCTGCGTCAGGCTCACTTGCATGCTGAGTCCCCCAGTGCCGAGGGTACTGCTGGCTTCCCCGTCATTTCTCCCACCCCACTGGTCTAGACTGTGTTCCCTTATTATGTTGGTAAATCAGTAGGCATTTATAGAAACTCATTCCAACATTAACAAGATGCTTCCCACCTCCAGTACGCAGCCTTTTCTCACTCCATACGAATTTCTGAGTAAATCAAAGGTCGATCTGGATATTTCCAGGTTTTTGATACAACCCACATAGCTTTTGCTGGTGACACCTTTCCTGCAGGGAAGGACATGAGAACAACGATGATGAAATTTGGGTTTTATATTACCATTTTTGAAAGAAGGAATAAAAATGGACCTACAAATGAGGAAGATGTGTTTCCATGTGTCATTCTGCAGAAATGTCTAGGCCTCCCTCTAAGAAGGATATTGACGGTGAAAACTTCAAACAAATGCTCTTCTTAGGACTAAAGAAAGGATCAAATGTAGTGAGTTGGACTACTTAGATGGTGACCTGGATAAACGTATGTTTACTATTTTAAGGGAAACGATTATAGTTACTATGATTTAAATATACTCGTTGAAACATGGGCTAATGGTAAGGAAGGCAGAGCACTGTGAGAAGGGAGTTACAGCACAGACTGCAGTCCAGGCTCCAGGGAGCAGAACCTTTGCTCCCACGGGCCAAGTGCAGGCATGCTTATTTTCTAGGCTCACACGGCTACAGAAGTTGTCTGCTGTTGTCCATATAGCACATTCATGAACTCTGTCCTGAAGGAAATAACAGAATTTGGTAAAGTCTGGGATTTTTAAAACCCTATTTCTTAGGCTCCAAGTCAATACTATATTTTTCGTAACACAACTTGCCACACTCCTGTAATAAGTGGGGTGAGGCTGTAAGGTGGTCAGGCTCTCACTTCAAGAATATGGAGACTCCTGAACATCTCCAAGTTAAACTCTTTTTTTCAGAAGGAAGGCAAATTGGGTTTTTTGTTTTTGATTTGTTTTTTTTTTTTTTTTGAGGAAGATTAGCCCTGAGCTAACATCTGCTGCTAATCCTCCTCTTTTTGCTGAGGAAGACTGGCCCTGAGCTAACATCTGTGCCCATCTTCCTCTACTTTATATGTGGGACGCCTACCACAGCATGGATTGACAAGCGGTGCATATGTCTGCACCCAGGATCTGGACTGGTGAACCCCAGGCCACTGAAGTGGAACATGTGAACTTAACCACTGTGCCACCAGGCTGGCCCCTTTTTTGTGTTTTTTTGCAGAGAAAGATTCACCCTGAGCTCACATCTGTTGCCAATATTCCTGTTTTTGAGTTCCCAAAGCCCCAGGACGTGGTTGTGTATCCTAGCTGTAAGTCCTTGTAGAAAACTGTGTGAGCCACCACCACAGCATGGCAACTGACAGACAGGTGGTGGGTTCTACAACTGGGAAATGAACCGGGGCCACCGAAGCAGTGAAAGTGCCCAACTTTTCAACCACTGGGCCATCAGGGCTGGCTCTCCAAGTTATATTCTTAAGCATCAGCCAGTCACAGGAGAACTTTGCAGAAACATGGTTTCCTGTTAGAGTCACGTCTAAACTTTTTTTTCTCTCTGTGTTGAGAAATGAGCTATGGACCATTAAGCAAATTTCAACCTCTTTGGATCTCAGTTTCTTCCACTGTAAGTGAGGAGGCTGGCCTCAATGATATCCAAGTCCCTTCTAGCACGAAAGGCTGTGATCTGGGATGTCTTCCTAGAAAAAGGGCTTTGTCCTTTTCTCCAGTGTCTACACTCTGTGCCATTTAGGCAAAGCACAGATGAGCCATGACACAACTTGTTGCTCCAGGAGCACCCCCAGTGCCGTCACATGAGGGACTGATACATGGAATCAGGATTAGGAGACAGGCTTCCAGTCCTGGCTCTGTCTTGGCAGAGGGCCAGACCCGGGCAAGTGAGCAGCTCCCTGAAGTTTCAGTGCATTCATTTCCAAGACTAGCGGGTGGGGGTCGTAAACTATTTCCTTGAACTTCCCAAAATTTCTGGCAAAGAGAAGGTGAGGAGGGCATGGGGGAGTGGATGCTGGGCTGCTTGACCCACAGCACCTGGAGTGGCTGCACTCGTGTGCCACACATTAGGACGCTGTCTGAGAACTCAGTGTGAAGACCAGGTATTGCCGCAAATACACATTTGAAAACCACTGCGCTGGGCGAGTAAGTGTGGACGTCTGATGACCCTGCTCCCTGGAGGCTGCCTTGCCTTGACTGCTGGCCTTTCATATGTGACTTAAAAAAAAATGTTAGAGGGGCTGGCCCCATGGCCGAGTGGTTGTTTGCACGCTCCGCTGCAGGCGGCCCAGTGTTTCGTTGGTTCGAATCCTGGGCGTGGACGTGGCATTGCTCGTCAAACCACGCTGAGGCAGCATCCCACATGCCACAAATAGAAGGACCCACAACGAAGAATATACAACTATGTACTGGGGGGCTTTGGGGAGAAAAGGGAAAAAAATAAAATCTTTAAAAAAAAAAAATTAAGAGCTTCTGTAAAACAAGTTAGACCTTAATATTTCCAATTCAAAATTACAAAAGTGAGGGCAGTGAACTACAGAAATTCTATGTAAATTATTAAAGTCACAAAGTCAATCGTGAATCAGTGTTCTACAAGGATTTCACTGCCTTTCTTATCTGCCATCTTTCATCTAACTTCCTGAGGCTGGTCTTTCAACTGTCACACACTTTATTCACTCTAATTACACAAAGGGAAATCCAGATAACTCTGCAGAAAATATGGAGGTTTTTTGCCTAGAAGGAGATTCTACTACTCTAAAATGTATAGAGAGGAGAATGACTTGTGATGGAAAGTGGGTCTCCAAATACACCACAGCAACAATTTCTAGATGTTCCCAAGGCAATAAATATAAAATCATTAAGTTTACTGCAGAAGGCTTTCTTCCCTTCCCGGTTACTATGGCATGGAGTGGTTTGAATCGAAATACACCTCTTGGGTTAAACTGTGTCCTCCCTGAAAGATGCTGAGTCCCAGCCCCCAGGATCTGTGACTGTGACCTATTTGCAAATAGGGTCTTTGCAGATGGAATCAGGGTAAGATGCGGTCGTTAGGGCAGGTCTTAATCCAATATGACTGGTGTCCTTACAAAAAGGGGAGACGTGGACACAGAGAGATGCAGAGGGAAGGCTTTGTAGACACAGAGACATGATCTACACACTGAGGGACGCCTGAAGCTGCAGAAGCTAGGAGAGAGGCCTGGAACAAACTCCTTCTCACAGTCCTCAGAAGGCAGCAACTCTGCCGACACCTTGATACTGTACTTGTAGGCTCTAGAACTGTGAGAGAAGAGATCTCTGTCCTTTAGGCTGCCCAGTTTGTGGTACCTTGTTTGGCAGCCCTAGGAAACTAAGACAGTGGTAAATTCCGCACTGTGACATCCTACCTTACAACTCTTGACCTAGGTAATCCACCCACATACACTGGATCCTTATCAAGACGATTGAGGTCAGAAGACGCTCCTGGAGTTTCACCTTGCTTGGTTTCTTTAGAACTGGTGTTATACGCATCAATCACGGCTAGGAGGCCTAAAAAGAGATCGAAAGGAATAAATAAGAAAATGAAAATCCCTTTCTACATAAAAGTAAAACACAGACTTCTACTGACAAAGTTCACTAACAAAGACATGCTCTTACATTCTGCAAATTTGACTAACAAATGTTCTTGGCTATTAAATGAAGATATTCGGTACAAAAGTCAATAAATCCAGATACACATCACTAAATGATAGCTGACGTGTGTGGAAGAAAATAGAATGAATCTGATTCTTGATTCCAATTCAGCATTTAATGTTAAATAATGCACTTGGAAACCACAGACAAACAGAATTATAATATTCCCCCAGCAAAATGTGAGTCCTGGTGCTTAGTATTCCAAAGAGAACAGTGGCTTTCAATTAGAATATCTTTCAAGAATACCCAGAAAGCTAAAGTAAATAAATATGGCTGACTTTGAAGGATTTCTATTCCCATGAGGGTGACCGACATCCCGACCGTCCGTCTACGCACTTACCTTGCTTTCGGTTTCGCTGGAAGGCAATTTTGTACCAGGTCCCGTTGTTGTAGCGTCTGTCCGTAACAAGGGCAAGAGGCCCGGAGCCCAGGTCAACTGTTACTTTAATTCTGCCGTGGACCAGCTCAATGGATAAAAAGTCTTTCTGTAAAGAAGAGAGAATACTTACCCTAACGGCTACATCGTTCTCACAAGACTTCCTTTCCGTTCAAGACACGGTTGGTGGGGCGGTACACAGAAACCCAAAGATGAACAGAGAAAACTGGCCCTGGCCCAACGGCCAGAAGTCTCTGTTGTGAAACTGAAAGTGTCCACACGGGCTTTCTAGAATACTCCACAGATGTAGTGAGATAAATTCATTGTTACCAAAATCTACAATTGAGTAAGAGAAGCGCAGCCTCTTCATATCCTGTTCATTTAGATTGACAAACGGGCCAGTTCTAAAAACAAAGCTACAAGATTGAGAGAAATCACCAGCACATGAGATAAAAACAGGACCAGAAAACTCCTGTGGATGGATTTCAGGTGAGGCCGCAGCGGTCAGCGTGGACACAGAACAAGACGTTGTTTCGGCTCAAAATTTAGTAACAAATGACTAAGCAAGGGCTATAACAATGGGAAAGCTGTTTGCTACTTGGTGCTCTCCTGTATTTTCCAAAGGTTCTTCAACAAATTTTTATTAATATAATAAATTATTTAAAATGGGGAAACAGTATGGCATATATATGTTTTTAAAACAATGCCTGGAGCACAGCAAACGTTTGCTCCATTTCAGCTCTGATTAATATTCTATTAATAGGCTCCTAAAACAATCATTAAGCATAAACATCCTCATAGCAATCTAACTGTATATATATAGTAGGGCCCAGGGCCCCATAAAGATTCTTACGGTGCCGTTTGAAGCAAGGTAGAGAAGCAGCCCATTAGGTGAGAAGGTACTAAAAAGCATGATTATCTGAGTCACGGTAGCCCGGAGCGTCTTCTCCACGACAGAGTACCCGCTCCCGTCGAAATGGAAGGAGGAGTCGTCACTCTGGGGGCTGCAAAGCACAGCAGGTGAGATACAAGGCGTTCTCAGGAAGGTGGTACAGAGCCCAAATGGCACGGGACAGAGTGCTCCCGCGCAGAAATGGTGACAGAGCTGTTAGCTCCAGTGTTTGACAGCAAGTGGGCGTCACGGTGTCTTAAAATATGCTTGCCGTGAGATTATGAGGACAAATGCCCAATTGCTTTACAAGAAACAGAAAGGTAAAGTAGGCAAGTTCACTGCAGTCAAAAGAAAGTTCTTCCAAGGTCGGATAACTGCTATGAGTGTTGCTATTCATCAGCCAGGTTCTGCCATTTGCTCTGACTTCCTTTAGTGTAATTGTCCTGTCTTAATTCTAGTGCCTACAGAGGGATTTTCACACTGACATTTGTCACCCTCCACTGGGTTTAACTAATGCATCAGCTAAACTCAAAGTACGATGGAAAATAAATATGCACCAACATACCAGAAGGATCATTGCACACACACAAATCATTGACAAAAAAAGCTCAAAACTCTGCAGGATGAGCTTAAATGGAGTTCTGTGACACAGGCCACAGCACTTCTCAGGTACGTGTGTCTTCCGGTCTTCCTCGCACCTCAAAAGGCTGGCTTGATTCACTACCGAGTTACAAAGTAAGTTCATCTGAACACAGTGTCGTGATGTTGAAAAAATACCTGTCTGGAATATCACAGGGCTGGAGCGTGAAACGTAGCTTAGGGTGTTTTTGGGTATGAATTTGAATTTTTCCCAGTTGAAGGTGTAATCACCAAACTCAGTGCCACATCTCCAGGCAGGACAGAATAGCAACAGTGAGACTGTCTCCACTAACAAAAACCACAAACAGCAGAGCCTGCAGCTTCCCGCAGTCCAGCTTTTTCTGAAAAGTTCTTGTCTTGCTATCTCTTTTAGGAAGTATAAAGGAAATGCACTCTGCATAAATTTAAACTGTGGCTTCATTCTTAACTAATTCCTAAACCTGTGGCTTCCTGAAAGCATGTTCTATTGCTCTATTTCTTGGCTGACCAGAGTTTCATGTGGTTAAGGACACAGACTTTAGAACCATATTGCTGGGGTTCAAATCCCAGTTCCCCAACTTACTAGCTGTATGAACCCATAAAAATTACCTAACCTCTCTATGCTTCATCCTCCCATCTATAAAATAGGGATAACAACAGAACCTCTTTGGGAGAGCTATACCTGATTTAATACATGTAAAGTTTTTAAAACAATGCCTGGAGCACAGCAAACGTTTGCTCCATTTCAGCTCTGATTATTGTGCTCTGGGTCCCCATTTT
The DNA here is from genome assembly GCF_021613505.1 of Equus quagga. NCBI lineage: Eukaryota > Metazoa > Chordata > Mammalia > Perissodactyla > Equidae > Equus > Equus quagga. Next base: position 61,838,370 of record NC_060275.1, on the reverse strand, counting down.
GCCTATTAAAAGGTGAACCTCAAAGATTAAGTACCTTGCTCAAGACACACCAAGAAAATGGTGAAGCCAGGTTCCAGAAATCTGTCTCATCCCGCCATGCACACCCTCTCCCGCCCCAGGGCTCCTGAGTTCTCTGTTCCCAACAATGTGGAATCTTCACTTCTGTCTTCTCCCCTTCAGCAGGGCCCGCCCAAGGGAGGTGGCCATGAAGATGGATGAATTCAAACAAAATAATGCTATGATTGCGAATCTCCTGAGGTCAATGACACAATTCAGGGGTTTTCCCCCACGTGTGGCTTCCATTTTGTGACCACGAGGTCCACATGCCTCTCTCGTCAGCCAGGTACCTGTTTCCCAGGCGGGCCACAGGAAGAGAGCTCCGGGCCCCTGGCTAGGTTAGAGGCTGGGGACGAATGAAAGCAAGGTCTGCCATGGCACTTCGCGGACAGCTCTGTTCTAGCACCAGCAGCTACAGGTGCAAGCCCTGCAGTCAGGCAGGCCTGAGGAGACACCCTCCTCTCTCTGCTCTCAGCCCTGTGAGCCTGGAAGGATCACTAAACCTCTCTGATCCAAGTTATCACTCACGAGAGGGGGCTAATGTGTACTGTACCACCTGTTAGCATGCCGTGCAGCCGCTCTCCCAGTGAGGTGACGCCTGCGCCCCAGCCTAGGATGCTGCTTCTGCTGCTGCTGCCCCACCTGCCACAGTGCACAGCACTTTCTTAACGTTTCCATACAAGTATTTTCCCTAGACCATGAGACATCGGAGGAGACGAACTTGTGTGACTAATGTCGACGTCACCAGTGCCTAGCAGAGGCCCTGGAACGGATGACTGACCTTCCCAAAGGCAGCCAGGGCTCTATGGGAACAGCCCTCATAACTAATTCAAGGATTCCGTCTGTTAATTAAGAGGGTTTGTTCTATATTTAAATGAGAACTGTTGGAAGCAGGGGTTTATTTTGTAATAACCTTTGAGATTGTTCATAATTATAAACATATGCTGACACCATGTAAAGAAGTGTAAATATATTCAAAGAGGGTTAAAAATTACAATTAATTTAGTTGGTAATATAAATCAAAGTTAAATGTAAATGCTCATATTGAGAAAACATTTTTTAAAAAACGAAAGACCATCAATGGACAATGTGAATGATCTGATAATGGCAAGTTCCACCCAAAGGTAAAAGGCACCATGTCTCCTCATCACGAGTCTGCTAAATGGATTTGGTCCCTAGAGTTGGCTGATTAGCTGTCTGAGCAAAAATCTTTGTCTAATAGTTAGGAGAGGCTACTGAAAATGAGGACAGTTCAGTCAATTTTCCAACCTAGACATACAGCACTGGTTTGTCTATATCAGCACATGCCCAGGAATGTTCTGGAACACACAGAGCTCGGGCTCAAATGAGTCTGGAAGGTGCTGCCCCCCAGCCTCTCAGCCTCTCCCCAGGACAGGCTTACTGTGCATACGAGCACATTAGAGGCTCCGACAGCCTCGCAGTAAAGAAACTGCTGGAGTTTTAACTCAGCGTTTCCCAAACGTTTATGATCAGGACACTCCCTCTACCGATACCTTTTTTTAAAAGGAATATCTACTAATATCCTAACAAACTAGCATTCTTTAAAAAAAAAAACGTATTTTTGGAAAGTTGGTCAATATAATACAAGAATAGCCAACTGATTTGTTCAGGACCCAGAAAAATATACTTAATCAAACCTTAGTTTGAGCTAATGAGTCAATGTGGCCTTCAAGCTCAGCTGTCTGGCCAGTCTTCTAACAAAAAAGCCACACGCAGCGTTAACACCACGAGGATGCCCGTGCCTGCCAATTCTTGCTCTCCCTAGCGGCCTTCGTCTTTCAGTCGAAGGGCCAGGGTGGGTGGAAGTCTGGTGGAAGGACAGGGCTCAAGGAGAACAAAATCAGAAGCCACACGGAAAAGTGACTTCCTCATTCCAGCAAAGAGGAGAAGAGCCAGCAGTCATTAAATTCATTCATGGCTGCAGTTTGAGGTCAATGGTCTTAAAAGAACCCTGAAAATAACTGATAAAAATCGAGAGTCTTGTCCAGGGGTCAGAGCATTTTTCTTGTTAGATTATAACGTGCTGCGAGGCTTCCTTCCGTGCTCAAGGAGCAGCGTGAGGACAAAGCCCGCATGCACGTGCCCATGCTCCCACAGCGCCAGAGCGGGCGTCATTACCTCACAAGCTGACAGCATTTTTTATCATATTTGCCAATTACAAAACCTCGGTTTTTCTCGTGTTTCTTGTCAAGAAAATAATCCTGAGACATCGACCTGGAAAGCAATGGACTAGCACTGCAGGAAGATCAGGGAAAAACCCTGGTGCCGCGTTTCAAAATATAAAGTATTTTCACATACATCAGGTTATGTGTTCATCACCATAGTTTTGGGACGTAGGTAAGACAAAGATGAGTATTGTTCTCCTTTTCTGGAAGAAGAAACCAAACCTCCATGAGGTGAGGTGACTTACTACCCAAAGTCACCAAGAGACACTCAGTAGGAGAGCTGGGCCAGGACCCTCAACAACCTAGACATTCTTTTCAGTCCTAAGCCTCCAAGAACCAAGCTTCTGCTCATAACTTTTGAAGCAAGCTAAGGAAGAGGAAAGTAGCAAATAAAAGGCTTAAACTACAAAACGCCAAGCTGTGAGCCGTATGAGAAAGCAGACCCGACAAGGACAAAATGAACGCTCGCCCATGAGTTTCTAAACGTAATGTGAGTTGCTTCTCACTGATCTTGCCGCGACTCACTGTTAACTACAGATCCGTGTGTGGCCAGAGCAGCCCTTAGACGGGAGAGGTCATCTCAGATGTTACATTTCTCTAATGGCAAAGGGAATCTATTGTCTTGATTGCTAAAGTGCTGGAAGATAGGTCTTGTATACTTAAGGGGTTGCGGTTATTTCATTAGGAAATAACAGAGGGGGTGCTGAGCTTTGCGAGAGAATGTTATCAAATGTCTTCCATTCTATCAATATATGCAGAACGATGTTCGGTAGTTATTCTCTGTTTCCAAATGAATTTCATTTTGAGAATCATAAAACTTAGGAATAGGAAAGTCGTTATCTATAAAAATTGACAGCACAAACAAAAATTCTTATCCTTGGAGGTATTTTCAAGGTAAAAATGTACAGTGATTTCCCCAAGACTTCAGTGCAGCTCTCTGAGACAGAAGGTTGTCTGCTTCTCTGTTTTATGATCCAAGATCAAAGCATACAACACAAGACCCAACAAAAAGAGTCCTTCTTTTTAAGGGTCAAAGTTGATCCCATGCTTCTATCAGCAAACGATCTACATCACATCTTTGCAATAAGACGATGGACCCCACAAACTCTCTCATTCGCATGTAAATTCTCTAAGTGGTTCTCAGATGGTACTAGAGTAACATACTGTGTGTTAAATCATGGGGTCACATTACCTTCCGAAGCAGCCATGGCACGTCCCTTCCCTTTCAATATAGTTCCACAGGCCGACTGACTGTCCATTCAAGAAGGCCTCTCCCATGCAGCCTTTAAAATGAGTAACCTTCACAGCAGGAGACTTCTGATGGAAACAAGCGGACAAACATAACCCACAGAGAGCAGGCAAAGAGGAATAAATTCTGTAAGTGCATGGAACTTGAATCGAACAGGCCCTATTGTGAGAAATCAACATCCAAGAAAATGGCCAGATTGTAATCACTGGATTTCCTTCCAATTATGAAGTGAAATTCTAGAATGAGTGACAACTGGACAGGATCTTAAAGATCATCTCAGTTCCAAGGGCTGCTGGAGATGAGGAAACAGACCCAGAGCATGTGGTCAGTACTGGGGGCCCGGCTGGGACCAAGACCCTTACTCTCACGTCAGAGCCCTGAACCAAGTCCAGGTCAGAGGACAACTGACATAAAAAAATAAACACGACGGGCTCATTCACTACACACCAATTAGCGTTAGTCTATCATCAGAGCTAGAATAGAGACAAAGGAACTTGACATAAATTAATGTGGCATATTGAATGTCCTGTTTCATCACTGGAAAAGAAACCCAAATAGCAGAAAGAACCATCAGCTTCTTTTCCATCTATGTTATTTATTAGGCACGATCCTGTGCCCTAAAAAGCCAACCAACTCTGCAGGGGAACCACCACTAGGCAAAATAATGGAAGCGGAAACATCTTCATCTGCCTAGGATGTACTCAACAATTTAATCATACTGAGTTTTTACTGAAATATATTTGACATATAAATTGTTAAATTTACATATTAAATGTGTATGTTAAATTTACATATTAAATGTGTATGTAAGTAAAATCAGCCCAAGTCCCGCTCAGGGGAACATCCGTAATACCTTGATGTGTCCTCCCAGCCCTCCAACAAACATGAGGGTTGAATTGTTTATCTCCAGGACGTTAGCCGTCCCAGGAGATTTCCTTGTTCTTGCTGGCGGCTTTTGAGTTGCACTCATTTCTCTTACACTCAACGAACCAAGGTTTCCAAACCTAAGAGTCACAGAGAATGACAGAAAGCACACTGTCATAGTTGCACGTCAGTCCAAATACGCACGCGTCCACTTCACACACAGCCTCTCTCTGCGTGCCCCCACGGCCGGGAGACGGCCCAGCTGCTCTCCCTGCTTCCAGTCTTGCTCACCCCACCCCCGGTTTACGCTCCAAAACGGTGTAGAGTAGTTCTTCTAAAACATAAATGTCATCACGTAAAACAGTTACGGACAATGAGTTAAACTATCATATTAAACTACTGCATTTAATATTTCCCTATTTTTAGAGATAAAGCAAAAGACAAAATTTCCCAACAACACGCCATCAACAACAAACCATAAAATAACAGAAAGTAAAAGGAAAGATATACCTAAAGCCGCTTAAGAGTAGTAACCTCTGGAGAGGGGCTTTAAAAGGAGTAATTCTGCTTTGTGTCTGAATTTTAGGAAAACATGTTCCCTCCTTGTATTCTTGTCTTCTGTCCTCTTCCACTTGCCTACCACTGCCAGCCACATGCAATTTCTACCATGCTGTGTTTACCCCCATTTTCTGAGGAGAAAACATTTTACTGGGTTGGCAGCCTCAGACTTGGACCTAACATTCCAAAGGTAACATAAACTTTTAACTTGTTTCCTCTTTTATTATTGGTTTTGGTAACAAAGTTTATTTCTTCTGTAATTTAAAAAACCCCTTATTTCTAGCGTTAATCTAAACCGAGTAATCTTTCACTGTAATCTGACTCCCCGGAAGTTCCTAAGACTATTATACGATGTTACGAACACGTAATTACTTATGAGATGCAGTTTAAAAAGAGAGATGAGTGGAGAGAACTTCTTCTACTACCTGGTTACAGAAATGCTATGCCATTTGTCGTCATCAATTGGGAAATCTGGAAATTCCAAGCGTGCTGACCCGGAGCCCATATCCCAGAGGAAGGCCACTTTCCCTCGCCGCATCTCCACTGCCAGGAAATCAGACTGGGGAGCAGAGCCCTGAGTCAGGATGAGTTCCCATGCCGGACTGCCTGAAGACTACTAAAACACTGTAAAGGAGGTGTTCCTACAGCATTTTCTCTATTCTTAAATACACAAAAGCCAAAAACACAACACTCTCTTTTTTGTTCTTTAAATGCTCCCCTCCCTGGAGCTGGAGTGCAATGCAAAGTCCTGGGGGTGGTACCTGCCGTGGGCCATTAGGCCTCACCGCCTTGCCCAGCATGACCCTCCACCATGCCTCCTATAAAGGTCCTCAGGAGAACTCCCTGGGGGTCGCCAGCAGTCTACAGGGAGCATGAGAGAAGGCGTTGGATTTGTTTGTTTGCCCAGTGTGAGAAGGCACTAAATGAATGTAACACATGCAGGACGACAGGAGCCGTGAAGTCCCACATCAGGGCTGCATGCGTTCTGCACCTCGGCTCCTACGATGACAGGTCAGATAATATCTGTGCTTGTTGATCTTTTCTGCCCTAACACAGCCAAAAGCCCTGACCCATTTCCACTGGCACAGCCAAAGGCATCAACAGTCTTCCAAGGGAAACTTGCCCTCTGGGACCCGTCAGAACCTTGTGTGGAACAGCCTAGGAAGCTTGTCACCCTGATATGCCCCTTAGGGTGCCTGCCTCCTCCCAGTGACAACCACAATCATGGACTTTACAGACCCAAAGCTAAACTCAGTGGCTTCAGAGGTCACACAAGGGATTACAGGAAATTCATCGAAGCTACGGCCTGCCTTAGGATGGCGGAGCAAGGCACCTTTCCTCTCTAGTGTCACTTTCCTTCTCACAGGTATTCAGCTTTTTAGTTTATTTTCAATCTAATGCTAGTAGTTTAGCAAAAGGTTAGGTTCCTTAGGAGAATTAGTGATTTCACCAAGGCTTTATTTCTTTGCATCAAAAGAGTGTCACTTCAGAAAATATACATGTCCATAAGAGACCCACTGTCGCTTTCTGCGGCCTGTACTCACGCTGGTGCTGCTGCCCAGGTAGAAGAGAAGGTTATCTGGCTCGCTCGTCTTCACGTTCAGTGTCAAGGTGTTATAGTTCGTGGAAGAAATCTGAGGCTGGTAGGCCCGGATGCAGTCTCTGTCTGCAGACACAGCAACTTTAATCTGTAGAAGGAAAAGAGAAGTGTCCCGATCACATAGAGACACCCTGGGCGGACACCGTGGCAGGACTTCAGAAGTGCTTTTCCATGACGTGTTCTCACTGCTGGGAGCTTTTCTCTCTCAACAACATGTAATGCTCTGTGTTTCATAAAGTCAGAAATTGGATGGTGATGAAAATTATTTTATGTGGAAAAGTCTGTCCTGGCGTTTGAAAAGAGTATTTTACATAGGAAACTGTCTCTCTCACGTGATTTAATGCCTTAAAGCCAAGGGGCTTACCCAAATCACCCCAGAAGCTCTGCACCTCACACAGGATATGTGATGATCATTTGTTGAATAAACGAAGGGGTAATCTATTTATTCATTCAGCAAATATTTATAAGGTAATTATTGCACTTACTACATATTTCTTTGATAAGTAAGTATTTGCATATGTATCTTATATTACCCTTCAAGATTCTAAGTTTGTATTAACCAGAGTATTTGGAATCATCTGCTGGGTTTATACTTATTTGATGACTGTAACTAAAAGAGATGGAGACCGGAGCTCATGTAAACCCACAGCCCTTTTCCAGGAGTGAGGTCACTCGGTGGCGGGGAGGGGATCAAAGAGTCACAACTCCTTTTTCCTGGCTAGAAGAGTTCAGGTGGATAAACATTAGACCAGAGGTCACGTTTATCCTCGATAGGTCTCCAGGAGCATGACAATTGCATATTCTCTCACGAGTCTTATTTCCTGAAACTCTTCTCCTTTAGGGCACAGCCAAGGCCATGTGCCACAGACAGCCATAAAGCATCTCCTCAAGTGTGGGCTTGTCCAGGTGTGAACTGTTCTATGCGTCTCCTGACCAGGGTTTGTGCAGCATCTGTGCGTATACACACTGCTTTGACAGAGTCCTAGAGGATGAGGCCTACACTGCTGAATGACCATTCTGAAGGACACTTGCATTACTGAAACAAGCTGTAACGTGATGGAATAGCCCCAAATGCAACCAGTGAAACTTAGAGTGATGTCAACACTTAGACTTAATGTGTTCCACACCACTTAGCTAATAGTTACGGATCTATAAATCTAGGCTACAATTATAAATCTCCATAAAGACTTTGCCAACATTTTGAAACATGGTGAATAAAGGCAGAAATCAAAGAAAATGAGAATAATTAAATATACTTAAGTAAATATACTTAAGTTAAGAAAAGACTTTAAATATACTTAAGGCAAGGCTGTGAGGAATCGGAGATTACTGAGAGCTGAGTCAGTGGAAGTCTGGGGCACCCACTGTGCCGGGAAGCCACTTGTCTAAGAGTCCTCTGGGATTTGGAGCTGCTGAGAGCCTCAGCCGGGGGATCTGGGTCCTCCTGGGAGCCCCAAGGGCCGCACACTCACTGAAGCTGCTTGTTTCCGGGCCTGGCTGATCAGCAGTTTAATTTCTGATAGGTTTCTGCTCAGGTTCTCTTCCAATGTCTTCAAAGGCTTCAAACGGTCAAATAAAAGGTTGGCTTGCGTTTCCACATCTTTAACTTTTCTTCCAGCTAACAGAGCTAATACAAGGTGGCAAGAAAGTTGGCAGGGGTTGGGGTGGGGGAGGACACGAGAAATTAATTGTTCATTACTAATGCGCTGCATAAAACAGAATATCCTAGTAATCACATCTCTGACATTTGGGTAAATATAGGAGAAACGCACCAATGACATGCATTTACCCCAGGCCCCTCTCTTTCTTTATAAGTGCAAATCCAGATGTTAGCACATTTTTACTTTTTAGGAATACTGTTTGTGAACAAGGCACCACTGTGCACTAGGCAAGCTTAAAACCGCCCGATGCAGACCTTCCTAATGGGGAGGAAGACGGTGACGTACTGGTCATTGAGGAGTCACGCAGAAGTCGGTTTGTTTCTTGTAACGTGGCGTTCACTCTGGACAGGTCAGTCGATGTATTCAACAGCTTCTGGCTCCAGCCCCCAACGCTCTCCAGAGTGCTCGCAGCCCTCTGGTTTGCAGAGGCGGCCAGCTCTTTGATTTTGGCTCCTTTGTCTTTGACACCTGAAATAAATTTATATGCAAGCGTGCGCTCCGGTGAACCCACATAAAACCACAACAAATGTAATTTTACACAGAAAAATGTTACAGCATTTCTTACTGCTTGTTGAACACAAAATGGGGCTTCTTTTTAATGGCAGTATTAAGGCTGCCTATCGTACCCTCTACCGCTTCCTTTCAGGGACCAGGGAAATAATTTTGGTAACAATCCCCTGTATCAAAATACGATTTCAGCTCAGTGAGTTCACAAAGCAACCGTTATCACCAAGTGCTCAGTGTCTTATGTGTTAATAAGCCAAACTTCCTTATTCGGTCCCTTTTCTATCACTCTCTTCTCAATCAACTTCATTAAACACCTTCTTCAAATCACTCCACGTCTGGATAAGAAGGTTTGGGAATTTAAACCTGTAGGTGAGTCGGAAGTGTCCTAGGTTAGGGGAAGTGGTATTTGCCCACAACATCAACCAGCTGCTAGAAGTAACAGCAGAATAAAGACTAAATGGTCACTAAAGATAAATTGGAATTCAGTTATTCCAGAAAATCTGGGTGATGATTTTTTTAAAAGGCACTTGTATTCATTTTAAAGTGTTTAATCACAAATGGGCAAAATTAACGCTAGAAGAAGCTGGATAAAGGGTATACAGGTGTTCTTTTTACTTTTCTTGCAACTTTTCTGCAAGTTTGAAATTACTTCCAAATAAAAAGTTATTTTTGAGTATCTGACCAACATATACCATATATCCTTAAAAAAAGAAGAGGCGCCAGCCTCTTGGTGCAGCAGTTAAGTGTGCATTTTCTGCTTCGGTGGCCTGGGGTTCGCAGGTTCAGATCCCAGGTGCGGACATGGCACTACTTGGCAAGCTGTCCTGTGGTAGGCATCCCACATATAAAGTAGAGAAGATGGGCAGGGATGTTAGCTCAGGGCCAGGCTTCCCCAGCACAAAAAGAGGAGGATTGGCAGCAGATGTTAACTCAGGGCTAATCTTCCTCAAAAAAAAAAAAAAAAAAAGGAAAAGAAAGGAAAAAGAAACTTCCAGATCAGAAAATGCTCCATTGATTCAAGGTACAACGTCAGTCGAAAGCGCCCGGAGCCCATCGCACCATGGTAGTTTCACGCTTACAAAGTAAACCAGCAGACAGAACTCTGGAGATGTTTAGGCATCTTGTAAAACTTAAAAAAAATTTCTTATTAAGAAAACAAAAGAAGGTAGAAGGAATGTAAATAATGCACCATAGCATGATTCATCTGTATTACACTTTTTAAAAGTTATCCTATTTAACACTGTAATGAGTACTGCATTTCCAAACCATCAATATTAAGGTGGTCTGTTTTGGAAGGCTTTATTGACTCATGAAGATTACCAAGCAAGAGATCTTTAATTGCCCACATTTATAATGAATCTAGTATTTTCCCTTAAAGCAGGAACTTTCCAGCTTCTCTACTTGCTGACTTTGAATGACCCTTCTTTCATCTAAGGGACATGTCAAGCCCATTTTAAAAGTAAGCAATTAATACGGCAGCATAAAGTCTCTAAGGCATTTGTTTTGTAAGAGCATAATTCCTGTATTTCAATTTAGGTGCTCTGAAGTTATTAAAAAAAATAGGAACCTCACTTTCATATTCCCCCCCAGGTAAAAACGGTCAGCTTTGCTCTCATTTCATGGGAGGGCTCTTAATCAGACTGAGGCAGGACTTCCTCTTGCTCACGTGGAGAGGTTTTTGTGATGAGAAGACATGAGTTAAATCAGGCATCCCCTTTCCACTTACCTTCAGGAATTGCTCTAAGGATCAAGAGTGATCTTTCCGTCTGCCCAGTAATTTCAGCAGCATTCTCTTGAAATCTGTTTGCTGTATTTTTCACTTTACTCAGTTCCAATGTGATACCTACTTAAGGGGGAAAAAAGTGTTCCCTTTTAGGGTAGCCTACTAAAAAGCTGCATAGATAACAGTTTTCTTTACCATTCCTGACCCATCTGTGGAATAGACAGCTTTCTATAGAGACTCCCAATATTGAAAGTTTTTTCAGCAAGACTTAGCATCACCGATTACGGAAATTGTGTGTTTAGCTTGCTTGATCATTTTTCTACTTTGCTGGTCGCCCTTCTCACTAATATTTCTTCTTAAATTGCATGCCCAATTTAATTGCAGCTCAAGGGTAGGTAAAGAAGTGTGTTTAAGTCACTCAGTCTTAATCAGACTCACTAACTTCTTTTCCACACTTAAATCTTGGCCACTTTTCTCCTCTGGGTTGTAAAACCGTGTGGGCTCTTGCTAGGGAATCTTCTGCTCTTTCTTGTCCTGCCTCCCTGGCCAGGGCCCCTCCCCTCTCTGCTCCCTTCTGACCACCCAGTAGGCACTCAACCCAACCTCCTCCAAGTTTGATCAAAGCTGTTGGATCGAAGCTTTTATTTTTAAAATTTTTGTTCATAGGGCCGGCCTAGTGGCCGAGTGGTTAAGTTTGCTTGCTCTGCTTCAGCGGCCCAGGGTTTTACTAGTTCGAATCCTGGGCGCGGACATGGCATCACTTATCAAGCCATGCTGCGGCAGCATCCCACATGCCACAACTAGAAGGACCCACAACTAAAAATACACAACCATGTACGGGGGGGGCTTTGGAGGGAAAAAGGAAAAATAAAATCTTAAAAAAAAATTTTGTTCATAATACACAATCACATTTGGGGTCCGAACACATGGTTAAAAAATAAATTATTGATAAAATCCTGATGAACATGATGGTTCTGCCTAAAATTCTAATTGCCAGAAAATTCACTATTTTGTGGTCTACGAAGTATCTTTAGTTCTGTAAACTAAAACCACAGCCATCAATATTGATGCTAGAGTTTGCATTCAATGCTTTACGCCTAACAGCATTATGGCTTTCTACACTGTGAGATGACAACATAGAGTCTAAACTGTTGACTCAGAGAGAAAGAACGATATGTACACAGCCTCGCCCTTGGCTCAGACAGCTGTGGGAGGGTCCAGCCCTGGACATGGGCGTGGTCTGAAAGGGGACCGAGGTTCGTTTACAGCCAATATTCACTCCTATGGGAAAAGACTGGATAGTTTTGATATATTAAGGTGAAAAGCACACTATATGTTATATAACTTATATGTTTCTCTTACACAACAGAATCTTGCTGCCATTTTGTGTTATGCTTAGTGGGTAGGTCTCACATCTGCCAAATAATTGCCTACTGAAACTCTTAGGAAAAACTAAACTGCAGAGGTACTTTTTGAAAAATTGATAAATCAATTATGATATTCAGTAATTATTTAATGAGAACCTACCACAAATCTAACATTATAATAGCACTGTGAAAAAGGAAAAAGTATCAAGTATAATATAACTCTTAAGAAACTGTGAAACAATGAGAGATGAATCGAGGAGCACATGAAATCAAAGATATCCTGACAAAAACCAGGCAGAACAGTGAAAGCTCAGGAGCTGAAGCAGTGAGTGGAAGATGTGCTCATCCAGGAAGGCTTAAGGAGTCTGGGAGGTTAGAGGGGACGCACACTAAAATCAGAGATATCACTGAGATACAATTTTAAATTATACGATGTTTACATCATGGGAAATTGGAATGTTTCCGTGACAAAGAAATGTTAGTTTCAAATTGCTCCAGGAGAGGAGAACGTCCTGGCAGTATGCTCAGAGATGTCTTCACAGTCACCCAGCTTAGCACCACAGGCCAAACTAGAAACCGACCTTGACGCTTTCTGCTCAGGCTGTGGCCTTCTTCTAGAAATTTGGAACTGCGCTGGAGAGCTGCCTTCCCATTAGAAGCAAGGGACTCGGAGAGCTGGAAAACAGAATACTTGAAAGCCGCGACGGGAGGGCAGGGGGGACGCTGCACGAGAGGGGAGCCACTCTCTCAGAAGAGCCTCCAGGCTGGATCCAAACTAAGACGTCAACGAGGTGACAGGTAAGGACCACTCACACTGTCCTAATTTATATTGAGTACACGTCTTAATTTACAGCCAAGGAGAAAGAATACAAGCCCATTTTAAATATATGAAGATGAAAACCAGGCCTTCAATGAAGATCTTCACCACAGGTACGAAAAGACGTCTCAAGTAGACACCAAATAGCATTATCATTTTTGTCATAAGAAACTGTGAGCTTTCCCCCATCTTTACATGGCTAGTCCCAGTCTTTATGAGAAGTATTTATGACCTTAAGAAATGAAGACTTAAATCACATGATGACAGAAGCCATAAATAGGTCCCAAAAAAGCATGTTGACGAGCATAAATTTAAGCCACTGAGTCTTTGCTCAAGCACCTTTATGGAACAATCTCTCACAGCCTCGCAAAGCAAGGTGCGCACCGAGGCCCAGGGGGCATCTCTTACCAGGCCAGCCTCAGTCCCAGTCCTGAGAGCACCTTGTGCCAGCTTCTCTGATGCTTCGATCCGGCTCTGCACACTGGAATGGACGTGGGTGGCACTGGTCGCGTTCAGGGACACACGTTTAACATTTCCAAGGCCGCTATGAAACCAGCATATTCAGAGATGTTATGACAAACTAGATTGAACTTGCCCACTATTCTTAAAAGCCCCCTAGCTCCTTTCCCCTTAGAAAAGTATCATTAACAGGGAATAACAACGTATGGGTTCCCTCCTGGCTCTAAAAGTACTCTTAAGAAGCAGTAGCCACATTGCCACCATGACACTAAGAACTGCTGTTTAGTTAATATCCAGAGAAGAGACTATTGCTGTTTCCCGTCTTTTAACCACCCCGTCAGTTTCCACGAGCGGCCCTCCATGTCCTCTGACCTCTCCCCAAGTTCCCTGCACACGTCTGGGCGCTGCTGCCTGTGTGCACTGGCTGTAATCTCTCCCAAAATGTCCTTGTTAACTTTGAAGAAGCTTTCCTAAGCAAATCTAAGGATGCTGAATCTTATTCTCAAATGGTAGACACCAATTTGGTGAAATTCACTAGAGGTTTGGGAGGAGGGTCAGATAATATTTCAATCATGTGAACCTCACTCTCACAAGTGGGCAAATCACTTATGAACTTGCCAACTGGTAATGGTGCAGTTTCATCCCGCTTGTTCCATCTTGAAAATGAAATCTGACAATTGACACATCTTTGCCTGCTGAGTAACTCACTTCATTTTCTTCCCAAGGTTATCGAGTTCCCTGATTCCCACACCAGACATCAGCAGTTATTATTTGTTACTACTTGACTGGCAAAATTCGGTGATTTATAAATAAAAAATAATAATGTCATTTAACTTTGTGTATCATACCAAATTACGTTTACAACTCATACTAAGTAATAAAGCTTTTGTTCTAGCTGTGTACGTAGTCAAAATATTCTTTTTCTCTTTTGGGAAATGATGAAAGATGATGAAAAGAGAGAAGCTGAGTATCTAATTCCATTTTCTATCACTGATCCCTATGGCACACGGAGGCGGCAGTGCTCAATGCAGCATGTAATTCACACAACATTCTTTCTTATATTTTTAATTGCTTTTGCTGTGTGATTTAATCTTTTATGGCAGCATTCCTCAAATTGGAAAAGATATCATTTTTCCCCTTCCACAAAACATACTCAACACATAGAAGCACACATATCCCCAGTGTGTCCAGACTTTCCCAGACGTAATTTATAACAAATTTAAAATAAATAAATTTACCAATTAACTCACAATATTGTGTAAATCACTGGTAAGGCCAAAAACACTGGCTCGCTCATTTGCTGCACATTAGATTGCCAGGGGATCTTTAAAAAAATTACAATGCCAGGACATATCCCAGACCAGTTAAGTCACAATCTTTGGGTGGGGAGGACAAGGGGACAAAGGCATCAGCATTTCTGAAGTTCCCCAGGTTATTCCAATGTGCAGACAAGTTTGGAGACCACTGGCCTAAAGTTGTATTTCTCATTTAAAGACACTTTTAATGAGCTGAGGACATATTTAACAAATATCCAAAAATATAACTTAAAATAATTATAATACAAGGGTAGATCCCCAGGCAGGAGAAAATAATCAGGGTGGTATTTTCAGGGGTTGGGAAAAGGACTCCCAACATTTCTGTAGGCCCCGTATGGGCAACCACTACCTCCATTCATGCATAAAGCCAGCCAAACCATAAGCTCCAAAAAGGTAAGATATATAAAGAAATGAATATCCTGGTTCTGTCCACATGCAACCCAGCAAAGCCCCAAGAACTCAGTAGATACTGACAGGACCCCAATGGCTTGATATTGCAGCATAACATTTGTTTTAATTCCTATCCAGTTCAGTTTGCATTTTTCCATCATACATTTATGCTGATGGTCAACTGTGTTATCAGACTGGGGAGGAAATCCTCCTTGCCATGTAAATAAAATAGGAGTCTTCATTTTTGACAAAAGAAGAAGAGTGACTCAACACTATGATCAAAATAACCATCCTTATTCTCTCTGGAATTCCTGCAAGGTGTGGTCTCACCTGTCCAGAGCACCTGCTAGTCTCTGGAGCTCAGCTGCATGGTCCTCAGCTCTGTAGACAAGGTCAAGGGCTCTTCTTTTGGACATCTGCATGACCAGATCATCTACATGGCGCCTGATTTTGGCAGTCCACAAAAGTAGCTCATCCCGGTGACGCTCTAACTGCTGCAAAGAGAAATTAATATCGTGAACATACGTGCCTCTGGTTAGCAATGGATATGATGCATGTGTAAAGTGTGTGCAGCGCCTTTGGAAACTGTGCTGTGGCTGCGCTGAGCCGTGGCTTACCGCTACAGCCTTCTGTGCAGCGTTTGCACCTGCAGTGGCAGCATCTAGGGATCCTCTTCCTTCGGCAATTAGTGTTTTGGTCAACTTCTGTTCTTCTTGAACACGCAGCTTCTTATCCTGTAGCAAAAATGACCTTTAAGGATGCTTCATAAAAGCAAGTCGGTTTCCGAAGACTGGTGCCTGACACTACGTGCTGAAGTCAGTACTTGGGGCTCATTTTTCAAGAAGCTCAAAATGGTCTTATTCACCTCAGAGAATCTGGTTCCCCGCTCTGCCTGAGGAGAGAGCTATTAGGACTCACACTGACTTCTCGCAGGTTGGCCTTGACAATGCGCAGCAGGTGGCTGCCTTCCCGCGTCTTGGCCTCCGCTTCCCTCACGAGGCCTGCGGCCGCCTGCAGCTCACTGTCATGTTTGGAAAGGAGGCCGCTTGCTGCCTCTCTTAATACCTTCAATTCTTCTTGTGGCTTCTGATAATTTCTCTGAATCTGTGACAATAAATCTTCAGCAGCCCTGATAAATACAGATGGTTCACACGTAAGTAAACCAACAACAAAGCTCACATCAGAAATGATGGTGGAAGAAACCTTTACATCTCCATCCGAGTTTCTCCTTGAGATCCTAAGTGCTACATTATAACCTCTTCAAAGGGGAAACAGTTTTTCTACAACAGCAGTAGGTATGGCAGATTTACGCTTTATCCTTAACAAACTATCTTTATTCACAAACTTTCTAACATATTTTAGTAATGGAATTAGAAGAAATCACTTCAGTGAATCTGGATTCAGGAAGTTGGGCCCACAGTCTGTGAGCGATGGCAACTGCAATCTCCCATAAGAACATGGAGAGAAACTGAAAGGAGGGGGCCGTGCAGGGAGTTGCCATGAAGTTACCGATGTGCTCACGTGACATAAAGACTCTTCTGCAGCTAGTTAAGAAACAGACTTTATCAAAACCTTCAAATCCAAATTGCCAGAAAGACATAATTTGCACCACTGATAAAAAGCAACTTTAGAAAGCCAAAGGATATTTTTTCCTATTCTTTTATAAATATGCTATCAAATTGCTTATTTAAATCAATTTGAACTTAAAGTTGCGTAGAATAATAAGATTTTCACACTACAAATCTTTGCACTGGTTGAATATATCCCATTAAACTTCTTGCTTTAATTTGTCAGGAGAACTTTGAAAAATTTCATTGAAAATGCCTTGTAAAGTACTCTCAGCTTTCACGGATATCAGATTGCTGCTCTAAGACACAACAGAAAACATTTTCCAAAGACAAATATTTGAGCTCTGACCAATTAGAACATCATCAGGGACTTTCTGAACATTCTTATGATCTTTAATGATAGTAAGATGTTGCACCATGACACAGGCAGCAAGAACTACAACACAGTACACGGAAACAGACAAGTGAGTTCAAGAGATCTCTAATGTCTGACAACGAATCCATCACTTCTTATCATTAAACAAGGTATTCTAAGAAATTTTAAGATAGAAGTTAAATTTTAATCTATGAAATGACTTTACCATCCAAATGGTGATCAGATGCAATGACATAGTCATCAATGACTTGAAGAAGATTAAATGAAAAAAAAACCCCTCAGCACTGTTCTTTAGCTTCTTCCTGCAAAATTTATCCATTAATACAGGAAACCAGTGTTTCTCACACTAGCATCCCACAAACAGGTCAGCAAGTTCCCTGAGAAAAGCCTGTGGTGAAGCAGGTTGAGCTGCCTTCCCGAGGCCCCTCTTGGAGGTTCAAGATGCACATCAGCGCACTGAAAGCTTTGAAAAGACTTACAGTTAGGAACTTGTCTCTCCTTAGTAGACTCTGTGTTTCCCAAGCTTATCTGGTCATAGGACACATTTCCTTAACGAAATCTCTTTTGATCGCTCTGGGGATGCAGCGTGGAAGACAGCTGGAAACAGCTACAAATGATCATTTATAGTGTGCACTACAGGGTAACACAGCAGACCGGAGCTGGCCATCCTTAGAAAGGCTTGCTGCAAGGCTGGCCCTTGGCTGCCGTCTGCAAGCGTTCCTGCTGTTTTCTAACTGATAAGAGTGGCTCACTGCCTCCACTGTTGGTGCAAACAGTGTGGTTTATGCTGAACACCTGACTTCCTTGTGGGAGTCTGGAATTCAGGCACGTGCTAGGCAGAGTGTGACTATTGGACCAGCCCCCAGGAAAAACCTTGGATGCTGAACCTCCAATGGGCTTCCCTGGGCAGAAATATCGCACAGGTGCCACTGCATGTTTGTGCATGTTTGCTGCTGTGGGAAGAGCGCTCTGTGACCCGTCCTGGGAAGGAGAGAGGAGGGAATCCTGTGCGCACGCCCCCAGGTTCCACTGTGACTTCTTCCCTGACCAGCTGTGCATCCTTAATGCGTCGCCCTAAGAAATCTTGGCTGTGAGTACAACTACATGCTGAGTCCTGAGGGTCCTAGTGAAACTCTGAATATGGAGGTGGTCTTGGGGACCCTGACACATGCATGCTAAGAAAGCATGATAAGCGTGCTAAATATTCCCACCAACAGGATTGCCACACTTCAGCATAAATTACCAGTTTTCTAAGAAGTATGATTAAAGGGCTGATAAATAATTTCTAAAATAGTCCATGGAATTTGAAATGGCATAAGTATAGGGATTACCTACGGAAAATAAAGAAGTGGAGACCAGAGAACATATTCTAAACTTTAATTTTTTTAAATAAATGGTCTCTTTGGTAATAATTTAACTTACAAATTAAAGAGAGAGATCGGCAACCTTATTAATAACCTATGCCAAATAGCAACGGAAGAAGTGCAAGAACAGAGAAAAGGTGACAGGAGGGCCTAGACGGGGAGGGCTGGGGCACTGAGGAGGACAGGGAGAGGGCCTTCTCCCCTTCTCTCAAATGCTATTCAGAAAATGAACTCTTCCCAATTGGACTATGAGCTCCTAGAGGGCAAAAAGCTCTGTTGTCCTCCTTCGTGTCCCCAACTCCTAGCACAATGCCTGCCAGTGGGGGCTTAATCCATTTTGTTGAATGAAGGCATGAACTGACAGTGGAAGAGTAATGTGGGAGAGGACAGCCTCACAAAATCACCCCCGAGGATCTCCAGGGACTCTCCATCTTTGATAAGCTCCCCTCTGATGGGCAGCCAAGGGAGGGACAGTTAGACGGGAAACCACGTGTGGGGGCAGGAAGCACCGGGAGGAGCCGGAGAGCCCAGGATGAGCTGGAGACGGGTGGGGGAGTGTGTGAGCGAAAGGCGGCTGGAATCAGACAGATGTTCCTATGTTCTTGGGGAGGCAGTGGGGAGCTCTGGAAGGTTAGGGGGCAGAGCCGAGCCTGGGGTGGCCGCCTCCAGAATGGAAGGCTTGCGTGGAAGGGTGAGCTCCTTTCCCACCAGCGTTCCCTGCTGCCACGCATTTCAGGCGAAAGCAGGATGCAGGTGATGAGCTAGGGTCAGAGAAGCATGACTTTAATCTAGCGTGGGTGTAGAGGCACGGTCCCTGACCTGACCGTCAAAATTCCACCCATCTGTCTCTTAGGGACTGGGTCTCAAATGGTCCTTCCTTCTGTTTTGGGTTGGAAAATAACAGGGTTTAGAGAAACACAGATTTAGGTTTGGGGTCAGGTTTCCTATTATCCTGGAGGTTTAACATTGGGCAAGTTACCTACAGTCTCTGGGCCTCAGTTTCCCCAGCTGGATTCTTCCCTGCCTGCCAAGGTGGCTGAGATGGTCAGAGGGCAGGTCCTTGGCACAGAGGAGCGCTCGGTAGACGGCAGCTCCCTCCCCCACCGCCTGGGCCCTCGGCCACTCTCATCTCCCTTCATGTAGTTCATAGTTCTCTCGGGACCTTGCGGGCCCTAATGTTCTAGTTGTTAGATTACCAGTTCTCTCTCCAAATTCCACATGACAGTGAGTTCCTCCTTTTGTTTTTCACCCAACAAATCAACAACAATGTCAGAAATCAGATTCAGTGATGAAAAAAGATGTAAGCTCAACTCTTCAGTGTGTTGCCAGTGGAAATGGACATTGTTTTAGATAAATCTTTTAGAAAATAATTTAGAAAGGTAAGTCTACCCTGATAAGATAATAATGTGAAATATAGAAATACATTTTTGTCTAAGATGTCTGTTACAACACTACTTAAAATAGCAAAATATATTAAAAATAGTTTAAAGATCTCATTATAGAGGATAGAATTTTGATGGAGTATTGTATAACTATTTAAACCAGTACTTAAGACATTTATCACAGCCTGGCAGAAAAATAGCCTGTGCTATAATCAAGTAATAATTGTGTGAAAATACTAAGAACAAAGCATGAAAGGAATTCACAAGCTCCTAGTGACCATGTCTAATAATTCTTTATGATCTGTCATTTCACGTCGTAGGTTTTGATGAGGGTTTGCACAACTGAGCCAAGTTATTCTGGCAAAATGTCAATTCGTCTTGGCGTTAACTGCATAGGTAGTAGCCACTGACTATATTTTCTCCCATTAGAGTTTATTGCATTATATTTCATCTTCAATAAATACAGTATCATGAGGTTATTTCGTTCATGCTAGGTGAAAATGTTCCAGAGCCACAGAGAAAAACAAAACCTATGGCCTAAGAGCACAGAGACAGAGATACTGGCATTGATAACACTCTTCTCTATTTGGAGGGGCCAGCGCCCATCTCTTCACTGACTTGACAATAGAGCCCCAGTGAGAGCTTTCTTTCCCTCCCCTCCTCCCACGGGGCTCCTCCCCCCTCAGCATTCAAGTTCCTCCCTCTCATCGGTTGTGTCATGAATGGTATTTAGGACTTACTTGAGTTCAAGGGTGGCATTTTGGTGCAACTGCATAAAATGCCTTTTCTGTATGCTTTCCAGCAAAGATGTAATGTTCTCTTGCATATTCTGAAGAGTAGAACTGGGTAGTTGGAAATCTTCATCTAAGGTCTGATTTAGAGTTGTTGCCTTTTCAATCATTTCTGTGGAGAAAATTCATCAATCACTTAATAAGTCTCTCAAAAGTGGACAGTACTAAGATGGAAAGAGTTAGAACCTTCTTCAGTGAGGCCTGCTCTGCTCCCCTAAACTGGGTTGAATGTCTAGGCCCAGCCAGGCCACCCCGTACACCCCAATGCACTCTGCACACCCCTGTCAGAACACTCACAGACTGGGGTGACTGGTTTGTTTAATGTTGGTCTTCCCCACACCCAGAAACACTGTAAGGGCAGGGGCCATGGCCATCAGGTTTACTTCGGCATTTCCTGCACCTGGCACAAACATTTGCACCTAGAAACGCCCAATAAATATTTACTGTATGAATGAACCACCAATATTTGATACTATTTTATTAAACATATTATTTGTTCTAATAATTTCCTTACCTTTTGTCCTGGAAAGTCTATTTGTATTGGGTTCTGTACTTTTTATGCCCTTACACTACAATCCAAAAAGAAAAGCAAGAATATGTTTCTGGTAGCCAGGAAACTGAAAACAGCATTCTAAAAGCCTGATCAGACAGGACATCCCAACTGAATAGTGACTCCATCACTCTCATATCGTGGATCTACTTTGGGACCACAGGGAAGCCCCAAATCCCAGCAGCTCCCATTCTGGGGAAAGGACGGCATGAAGGTGAGCAAAGCTACTCCATGGTGTTGGTGCTTCGCCATCCATTTTGTTTGGCCAAGCAGCCTGCAGGAATCTTAAACTGACACCAGCCCCTCATACAGGCAGTGCCCTAGAGAGCAGCCAGCAGCGGCATAAGCAAATGTAAGCTCCTGGTACGCTTTCCCAGCTGCCCTCGTGACCGGCAGTCTCCCCGCCTCCCAGCCCCACCCCCATGCGCCCCTTAGAGCAGACCCCGTAGGGCTTACCTGCTTCTTTGGTTTGGATTGACCAATCTGTCCTTAGCCTAGAATCCCAGAGCACTCCACCCTCGACCCTAATAAAGCCTGTGCCCCAGGTCTGTCTCTCTCTGCCCACACCCTGCCTTGGCCTCTCGGGTGCCCACCAAGGCATGCCGCACTTCCTCCCGGACCTGTGAGTAAGGAGCGTCTCTACTGCATTTTCTCTTAGGTCTGTGGTGGGACCTTGCCTCACCATCCAGCTCCCTGTGCTCCACTTAATAAGTATTAATTTGACAAATTCCTAACAGATGCGGAGGCAGCACACCTGCTTAATACTTAGGATTTAAGTGTAAGATAGAAAAGGAAAAAGGGAACATCCGTTTTGTTTAAAGATAAAACTCTCAATGAAATATTATGATCCAGACCCATCAGGATCCCCAAACCACAGAGCATTCCTGTCCTTTGGCTCTAGGAAGCCCAAGGCAAGTCACACACACCCATTCATACACTTTATAAACCGAATGGGGCTTTTTCTACCAAAAAGGCACACAGTCCCCAAGCGAGACACTGACTACAGACCTTGGATGTGTATCTGCAGCTGCTCTGTAAATGTCACGAGCTCTTGACTCTTGCTGAGGGTTCTTTCAGTCTCCCTGGCCACGTGCTGGCTACTTGTTAACACTCTAGTGAGCTGGCAGAAAATAAAGTCTCAGGTTAGTTTGACTTTGAATAATATGCAAGCTTTGGTACTCCGGTTTTGTCTCTCTGAAACTACAAAATATATTCCAGAATACAGAGTAAAGATGTACACTATCATGTAAGCCACGGTTAATATTTCAGTGTTGGAACTGACTAAGTGATTAATGCAAGAATCTCTCACTCTGTGTGAGAAAAGATGGTATAGTTTTAAAAGTAGCCTAATTGGTTATCAAACCACAGACTCTGCTACTGTCTCTATTGTGAAGACCTTGTATTCAGTTTATGACCTAAGTGAACAGAAAACAGAAAGTAAAATCTTACCAATTTGTATTGACCTTGAGCACTCAGTGGAGGAGTTAAGAACACAGAGTCAGGCACGCTGGGCTTAGGCCTGATCCTGCCCAGCTGGTGGCCTAGTACTTAACATTTCCCGGCGTCACCAACATCGCGGAGTGATAATAACACTTACCTCGGGGGGCTTTATGAGGATTAAATGCGATGATGTCTGTAAAACTGGCAGCCCAGGGCTTGAGACTTCGCTGCCTTCAGCTGTTATTTTTATTAGGAATGTTACAGTTTGTAAAAGGGAAGGGTGTTTGTAATTTCCAGGAGTGTAAAGTAACTCAGACTGGTTCTGAAAGTGTTTTCTAGTCAAAATACAAAGACTCCCTTCTTTAATGGATGGAGAGAATTTACTTTTAACAGCTTATCACTTCCTACCAAATGTTTGCTCGTTAGGTACTTAAAACCCACACTCAAACCCTTAAACTCTTCCCAAATCATCACTAATTCTAAGTCAACAGAAGCCAGGCTAACACGTTTTAGGGTATGTGACTGTACGTGCATGCACGTTGAGACGCAGAGACTGGAGACACCCATCTGGAGGTGCACTCCCATACGCATCTCCACGTACACACATGCGTGTAAGTGTGCATACACACACGAAATTCATAAGTGAAAATTATAAATTTGACACTAGGCCTCCCGCACCACCTGCAAATGAGGAGATTCTTTTCTGGGTCACTAAAAACTGTTAATCTGGCATGAGCTAAACAGAGTAAGTAATTTACTGCTGACATCAAAATGAGCTCTCTTGCCATTCAAAGTCCGCAAATCAGAAGCACGTGGCCTGCAGGCTGACTGTGGCACAGACGCCACATGACGAGGCCTGTGCAGCAAGCAGCGCCTGCGTTCAGGGGAGTGCCTCTGAGGGCCGGTGCTCACCATGGGCTTGGATATGCAGTGAAATTAGGAGAAGGAAGGACTCTCAGCCACCTTTTAATCCCACCCACCCCCTGGTTCACAGGAGAAATAAGAGGCAAATGGCAAAGCGACTGCCCACTCTTCCCTCAGCAGAGGTGACAAGAGAAATTAAATCAGGAGCCTTTTCCCACAAAGCATAGGGACTACAGCATAGGGTTCAAACCAACCTGATGACAAAGCACCTAGAGCACAGCTCCTGGGAGGAAGAGGCTGCCCGAGCTCACCAGAACCGCTGAGACAGCCCTACTGCGAGTGCTCGCAAGCGCTGGGGGGGGAAGCGGGCCCTTTTTGTGAAGAATTTACCTCCCTTTGCAGGTCATCCGTATGTTCTGCAACACTTTCAAGCTGAACTTTTGCCAGTCTCTTTTGTGTATTTTCTTTTAATACAGATTCCTAAAAAGAATGAAGAAAACCAATTACAATGCTGCAAAATGAATTTGCTGGTTCTCACCTACGAATCACTTATTTCCTTTTTTTGCTCACAAAAAGAAGTTCTTCCTTCCTTGAAATTGCTTTAAAAAATAAAATGATTCACATATACTTGTTTTGATTATAGCAACATGTTTCCATTGTGCCATCATTTGCTTTATATTTCCTGTCAGATATGAACTCAAAGTCTGGTGTGTTACAGAGTCTGATCCTGCTGAGTGCTTGTGTAAGTCTGGCTTAATTTCAATATCAGAGTCACCTAAATTCTAACTGTAATTGCTAACACCTTAAAAAAATGCTTACTCGGCTAAAACCCAAAAGTATTAAGTAAAGAAATGCCTTCATAATTACTAATAATTAAGTGCTTAATTTACGCCGACACTCTTCTAACTTCTTTACTTGTATGACTTTAGTTAAACCTTATAACAACCCCATGAAATGGCTAAACCATTGTTTCGGGTCAGGGGAGCTAAAGAGCTTGCGCACGGTCCTGGTGCAGGTAAATAATGAAAACGACCAACAGCGCGGAGCTCACACTCTTAACCTCTTGCATGCTTTACACAAACAGAAAAAGTGTTTAAAGTGATAAAAGTGACCCCAAAAAGTGACAAAGTGGTTTAAATGAGAGCAAATCATTCAAAAATACTAAAATTTTAAATTATTTATCTTACTTGACGAATTTAAAATACAGTATATTGCTGGGGCCCAAACTGATGGAAAATAGTATTTATTGATTGTGTCTATAGCGAGTAGAAAAGAAATTTAACATTTCTTTCTTTCTTTTTTTTTTTGGAGAATTTTTTCTTATCTTTCAAAACTATTTTTTTCCATCTGAGGAAAAACAATATAAAACATCTCAGAGTTCCCTTACTTTTCCTTACTGCCATCATGTCTACAGAAAACAAGCCACTGTAAACAAGAAAGGACTGTGAAGTAGCTGGACTCCAACACACACACACACATCACACACACACACGCAAGCACACAGACACACACACACAAGTACATCCCACATACACACACATGAACACAGGCCTAAGGAAATGTTAAGTCTGAGAAAAGCTTTTATCTAAAAAAGGCATTCAGGAATGACTATTCTTTTTATTACTGCATGACACAGTGAATTATCTCAAATTTTAATGTATAGGTTTTAAACAAAATTAAGAATATTTTTTTCCAGTTAGAATTAAAACACTAGAGTAGAATGCTGTCTACTAAGTTAATTTCTTAACTTCTCACCCTTTTTTTGGACCCAGATCCTGTTTCAGTAAATATAAAAACTATGATTTACCCCCAGAGATCTTTATACAATCTTCAGGGAGGATAAAATCTGTGCCCTGCAACTCAAGTTAAGAATAATACATTTACAGAAAACAGTTGATTTCAGCATATTCTAACATTTAGAAAGAGACCATCCAGATTTGTTTTCTATATTTGAAATAGGACAGCTGTTTACAACTATCCAAAGATGTGTCATAAAGAGGAGCAAGTGGACATCGTGTTATTCCAAAAGGCAGAAGGACCACGGGGCACGGATGTAGAAGGAGGCATCCATGGACTAGGTCTCAAACAATTAGAGCTGTCCCCCAGTGAAAGCGGACATGTGCGGGGGAAGCTCCTGGCCAGGGCCCCGGGGAGGCTGGAGCCCTTCCAGCGGGGGTGCTGGGAATGACACTGTCACACCTGTGCGGGACACCAACAATGACTCCTACTTCCAGTCAGCTCTGTCTCTCGGTGACACGTGTTTCTATCCACCTCTGAATTCCCAGTACCTACCTGGAGATATTTAGTTGTATTTTCCAGGTTTGACAAAATTCCATAGGGAGCAGGGATAATGCTGGTGAGGTTCACAGAAAGAACGTTATCACCGATGTTATCCAAGTCACTCAGCAGCACACCTACACATGCGTCATCACAAGCTGAAGGAAAAAGAAAGTTTAAGTTAATGGCCAAGCAGCTGGTGCATCTTCCCGGCGGTCTGCCTAAGCCGTTCTGTAGTAAGAGCATCTGCAGGCAGAGCGCACAGCGAGGCTTCCAGGAGCCCATCCGACGTCATTCTAATGCCAACCGTGAGAGGCAGCTGGCCAGGAAGTCCTAAGCCCGTTCGCAAACAATGATGCTGAGACTGTGATCAGATCAGGGACTCCCCTGGGGTCACACAGAAAGAAGCAACCAACTGATCCCCAGGGCGGATCCCAGGTCTGGCACACGTTTTGTTACGCAGCTATGACCTTCACGGTGCATTTGTTCCTCTCTGACTGGGACCAATGGCAATGAATTCCAACTGTACTTCCTTTCAGAACTGGGCCTATCATGTCCTCAGAGAGTTTGCAGACGCATCTTCAGCCAGTACTAACGAAGGAGACAGGGAAAACAGTGGATGTGTTTTTACTCAGACCAAACACAACAACAAAAGCAGCAAAGCTCTTGAATGTGCTGATCCTGGCATCACTTCCTCCCCATCTTTCCTGAGGACCACTAAGAAGACATCCTAAGACGACTGCCTCAGGTACTTGCCATTAAAATAAATCAGAAGTGGAAAAAAATCCACAACAGCCAAGAGCTGAAGCCGTAGTGAAATCTGGGTAACAGTGATGACAGCCCCACAAAGGGTTCCTTCTCTGCACTGAGAGGCCCTCGGCTCCGGTACAGGAAATGCTGACACAGCTAAACTGTGAAGTCGGAAGTGCCAAGCTGCTTACAGTGCCCAAGAGATCAAAGCTGTTGTCTAGACCTTCCTGCCTCAGACGAAAAGCACTATAAGAAGTTCAGTTCAGCAGGTGTAACAGCAATCTAAGCTTCATAGAAAATCCAGGACTTTCTTGGGCACCATAGGGCACCGCAACAGGAAAGCCTTTGAGAGGAAAAACCATCTTTAAAGATTTGGAGAAGGAATACCCACAAATACAATCGCTTTCCACCAGAATGTGCCTCGGTTCACATTCCTCACATCGGAGCCCCGTGGCCCCTGGCCTGCAGACACACTGCCCGGACCTGCGGTCACAGTCGCTGTGAACAGAGCCATGCGGGCTGCAGTCACAGCTCTGGCAAGTGCCGCCTGGTGCTCGAGGGTTCCCGTGGTAGCCTGAAGAGCACCTACAGAGAGGAGACACACAGCATGGGCAGCAGGTCAACACCGTGAGCAAATACAGAACCAGCTCCTGACCAGGACAGCAAGCACTTCTGCCAAATGAGTACAAAGAATACAGCCCATTTACCTCACTCTACATTTTATTTCCTAAAAGGAGGGTGAGATGGTCACAGAAAGTGCGTTTACCTGAATTAATACATAGCAAACTCAGTTTGGGGATAGTAATGAGGTCCCATATCAATCACGCACATCCAAACTGACAATGCCTCCCAAACCCCTTTAGTAAACATGTCCTACACCTGTGAAAGGAGCAGACGTGCCTAGCAATTTCCACGTGGGAACTCCCCAGCGTACCTTTCACAGTACTGTCCTTCATAGCCCAGAAGACAGGCATCACAGCGGAAATCGTGATCACCTTCCAAGACACACGTAGGACTGAAACTGAGAGAAAGGAAATGCTTTTGTATTTTCAGATACACAACTTCAATTCTTTCTTACGGTACCTACTCATCACTCTTCGGGTACGTGATACTGTCCAGAAGTTAAGTGATTGCACTGGACAGTTGCACAAGCTTTTCAGGGCTTAAAATCTACTGGGCAAAAAGAAGGAAAACAGGCATGTAATCAATACAGGTGTGCACATCTCTTGTTTCCAGAAGACACTCTCAGCACTCCTGCCAGTGACGGCCGTGTGAGTGTGAGGGCAACAGGGCCCCAGGCATTACGACCAATTCGTCACCAAGCTTCCCAGGTGGGAAGGGCTTTGTTCTGAGACTTAGGCGAAGAATTATCTGACTTATTAGATGAAAGAGTGATTTTTTTTAATTTATTTTTTTGAGGAAGATTAGCCCTGAGCTAACTGCTGCCAATCCTCTCCTTTTCGCTGAGGAAGACTGGCCCTGAGCTAACATCCATGCCCATCTTCCTCTAGTTTATACGTGGGACGCCTACCACAGCAGGGCTTGCCAAGCAGTGTCACGTCTGCACCCAGGATCCGAACCAGCGAACCCTGAGCCGCTGAAGCGGAACGTGCATACTTAACCGCTGCGCCACGGGGCAGGCTTCTGAAAGAGTGATTAGAGACAGCTGTACATGACTTTGAGCCAGCATGCAAAACAGCAGGGAGAACAGAGCTGGACCAAGGCCGGGAACATAACTGACTGTAATGGGAAGAAGGCAAGAAAAGCTGCGGAGGGAAGAAAAGCAAGAGTGAGGGTGGAATTTGAAAATAAATGGACCTAAAGGTGGATGGTCATATGATGGGCTGTTAGAAGCAACGTGACAGAGCAGCCCAGAGTTTAATAATCCAACCAGATGTTGATCCCCTCATGCATGGATTTCAGCTTTTGGCCTATTCCTTTCTTTTCAACAACCTCTGCCTCCACATTTTAAATTAGCAACACACCATCTAGGGGCTCAGCTGGCACCTGCAAACCACTGGTAACAAACCGCTGGGGTAGTCTGGTTTTTTGGATAGTGAGAGAAGTTTCCAGAAAGAGTTACAGGATTCTGTATCAGCCCCGCTTCACTTCTGACTTCTTTTCCTCCTTAAACACTAAAGAGACAGACTTTAGTGGAGACAAACTATGTAGGAAATGAAGAATTTGAGGGCCTCCCAGATGCACGGCACATACAGAGAATGTTCACACCCTCACTCTCTTCCTAACAATGAGCCTCAATCATTCGCCTGGGCTGTGGGCATGGTTAGAACCTTTTTAGATTGAAGAAGTAAAATATTCAAACAGTACAGAAATGTGCAGAGTAGAAGGGGGAGATGTCCTTCCAAACACTGCTCTGGGCACCTGCAGCCACGGAGCTACAGGTAGGAATTTTTTCCAAACTGGCATCGTATTATACATGAAATTACACAATTTAATTGGCCGTTTCTCCAATTCTGTACATACAGATATACCTTTTTCTTTTCTCAGTGTTTGTACAATATTTCACTGAAGGTATGTACCACCATGTGTATAATTAATGCCCGTTAAGTAGATATTTCAGTTTCCTCCCCAATTTCTCCTGAATACAGCAATGCTAAAATCTATCTATCTTTATACACATATGCAAGTATTTCCATAGCTTAGATTACAGGAGTGGAACTGGTGAGTCAAAATGTATAAACAGATTTAATGCAAAAAGTTAAATAATAGTGACACTAAATTTAGGATGCTTGATATTTTACAAGGGCAGTTTCCACACTCTCATCGAGTGCTCACTGTCAAGCACCACCTACTGGGAGACGATAAAAGGCAGAAGATTCAAGCAAATATTAAAAAGAAAACTTCAGGGGCCGGTCCGGTGGCGCAGCAGTTAAGTGCGCATGTCTCACTTCGGTGGCCCGGGGTTCGCCGGTTCAGGTCCCGGGTGCGGACACGGCACTGCTTGGCAAGCCATGCTGTGGTAGGAGACCCACATATAAAGTAGAGGAAGATGGGCACGGATGTTAGCTCAGGGCCAGTCTTCCTCAGCAAAAAGAGGAGGATTGGCAGATGTTAGCTCAGGGCTAATCTTCCTCAAAAAAAAAAGAAAACTTCATTTTAGTATGCCAAAAGTTGGTATTTGATCTACACATACTGAGGCCCTCGTCAAATATTCTAAGCAATAATGAAATGTTATGAATTTATGAAGTACAGTTTTCACTCAAACCAAAGAGGACCCACAGATATTCCAGTTCCCACTTAAAACATCCGCTCTTTTTTGCGGTCAGATAATTCTACACAAGCACCACGCGTACAGGGCAGACTCCGGCCTGAGGCCACCACTCTGTGGCACTGCCACTCTTCATTGTCTCCAGCAGACACACGTCTAACCTCATTTCCTTACACTAGATGGGAGCTGAATTCTTCACATTATTCATAAAGTTAACACCCATTCATCGGTAGGCACACTAGACACAGGTTGGAGGCTAAAATTTGTCTTCAAAAACCAAAACCTCACAGTCCCTTCTTCAGTTGGTTCCATTCTAATACCCAATACCAGCACAGACACTTAGCTTTTGAAAAGATTCTCTTCACATACTGTGAGAAGGAACACTTTTTCTTAAAATTAGCCTTTCTCAACACACAGAGAATATGAATTAAAATCGACCACATAGAGACCTTGGAAAATGAGGCTGAAAACGGACGCAGCCCCAGCTTCGGCAGCATGGGTGTGCCAGCGCACCTGTGCAGGCTCACCTGGCAGGGCGGCTGTGAGGACAGGCGCAGAGAGCGCAGTCGCTGGCCGAACCAGTCACCTTCCCATAGTACCCGGGAGCACAGACGTCACAGTGGTTGCCAGCGGTGTTATCACTGCAGTTCTGGGGCCCCACATTTCAAGAGGAGAGGGAAAGAAGCAACGGGAAATTGTTAGAAATCACCCTTATCTGGTAACATCTGAGCACAACCACTTTTTATATCAGTTAGCATCTTTTTTTCTTGATTCTTAAAGAAGAGAGAGCATTTTTCTTCATATTTTTAAAATCCTGGAAACGTGGCCAGCTCTGCGGTCTTCATTTATTGTAATGAATACAACCTAGAGATTATCAACACATTCTTCTTATGGAAAATATACACAGGGCTAAAATACACACAAAGGGCTCTAAAAGCAGCCGAATTTCAGATCCTTCAAATATGGATCTAAAATATATAGGGACCAAACAGACAACCTGAAGCCCAGAGGTCTCGCACACAGTGGGGGTCAGTGATCAGTGTGGGGAGTTGAAAGAGCAGGAGTGGACGGATGCGTGATTTAGGGAATAGACAGGGAGGGATGAAGAGGCAGGGCTTTAGAGCACCACCAACAGCTTCCTGCAATAACCAAATCATCCCCAGTTACATTTTATTTATTTGGACCTACGACCTTGCTATTAAAAAATTTTTAAGCTAAAAGAGCAAGTAATTCTTGGCATCTGATTCCAGCTTGACATCCGGCTTTTGTGCAGCTGGAGCCCTACGCGCCCAGCCCCCAGGCAGTGGATTCTGTGTGGGACGGACGGATGGAAAGGTGAGTAACGCTGGGAGCCACGGAGCAAACTTGCGAACTGACTCTGACTTTTATCCTTGGCAGCAAGAAAGGGGGTAGAATGCAATTTTTTCCTAAGTTTGAAAAACTATTTTTAAGTTTCTCTTAATTAAAAAATATTGCAGTATTTTTCATTTAAAAATTGTATTCCTATTTCACCTGATGAAAATAGATTTTACTGAGATCCACTTGGCCCCTAAAAGTTGTATGTCTTTAGAAGTAAAATTTGCAACGTCTCTCTCAAAAAGAAAATGTGTTAAATACTTGTTTTAATGATATGACATAAGACTGATGATAAGGAATAAATATTAGATGATGAGAGGAGATTTAAGCAGATTTTCTGGTTTTCGACTGCTAATACCAACTCCAGCATTCAAAACACCCCCTAACACAACAAACTGTGAGCTCTCGGTTGTCAAGACCCTAGAGAATGGATGGTAAGCTGCCCCAAAGAGTAGCAGGGCAAAAAGAAACTGCCAGGGTGACGTGTGGGATGAGTCAGTGGCTGTGGGAAGTGCAGGGAGAATGTCAGTCAATTTTTAATTGTAAAACAGTTAAGTTGTCTCTGCCTGGTCTTTGGTTTCCCCACCCCCTTCCAGGTCGCATTTCTGATCAATCACTTTCATGATAATACCAAAGGCCCAGTCACATGAAGAGGGATGAACGTCCTACATGTCAGATGACAAAATCAGGTCCAGAAGGTCTGACGCCCTCCTATATGATAACACGTACATAAGGAGAGCTTAAGAGAGTGTGTCAGATGGAAGTGAGTTGTTGTACTAAACCACAAAAGGGATCTAAGAGATGAAGCCTGAAGAGGCAAGGTAAGTTCCCAAGTTCAAAGAGCAAGGAGTGGGGCTAAACTTGTGGAAGGAACATAGGCGCCTTAGTGTCCAGCTAGTTTGGTGAAGGCAGCAGTGACTGAGCTTGCAAAACTCACAGGCTGCGTCATGGAAGCACAGTACCTAGAGGTGGGGAGGGAGGCCCCATCCACCCTGGAGGAAGGGCACTGGGACTCCGGTCAGCATGTTTTAGGACAGATGATGACATTCACACCTGAGGATGGTGAACAGATCCACACCATTCCACATGACCAGCAGGAGTATAAACTGAGGACATCTAACCAAGAGGGCTGAAGATTCAGGGCCTTTGAATATGTGAAAGACGAATTTTATCAAGCAGTTTTGCAACTTGTTTGTTAAGTTATTGCCACTTATCAGAAACAAATTTGAATTAGCAGTTTGTCTCGATGGGTCCAAAGAATAAAACTGTACCAACAGGTGGATGGTCCAGGGGTGACAGTTCCAGGAATAATCAGGGCTGTCCAAAGATGAGCTGGGCTGTGTGGGAGTGAGCTCCCCATTGCTGGAAGTGTGTAAACATACATTCAATAATCACTTGGCATGGATGTTGTCGTTCAGACTTAGGACCTGAAGGGACTCTGACAAGAACAGAAGGTCCGTTGCAACCCTGAGATTTTGTACTCTAAGCTCAGACACTATTTTCTGTTTAGAGTGGGCTTTGTTTAAAAGAACTGGTGATAAGTGGTAACCATGAATGAAGGAAAAGTCACTAGGGACGAACATACAAACAAATCCATAAAAAGAGAATGAGCACGAAACAAAATGCCTTCTGCTCAACACCATGAGGCTGCAGAAGAGCAGTCTAGATTGAGACCCCGAGCAGTGTTCTGGCAGTGTGCATATGCATTGCTGTGCACTGCCAAACTGAACTGACAGGTCCAGGTGCGATCTCTTCTGGGTTCCAGGTAACTGGCCAACCACTGCCCCGGAGTGGAGCACTGTCTGAAAGGCATCCGTACTGGTTTCTCCCGGGAGACTGCCGTGGAGATCTCTCACGGATTGGGGTAAGCAGGCTGTGTTCTTTCCCGGGTACAACCTGACACGTCAGCTGCTGATTCTGGACCTTTGTTCTGGTAGATCTGGGCCACGAAAGGCAGGCAATAATTTAATGTCCCAGGAGTACCTAAGCTTGTTAAAATAGTTAGCTGCACCAAGGGAAGATGCAGCATGGAAGAACTGATCAATTTCTTTAACTGTCCCTGTGACCCTTGTCCCCAGCATTGGCCAAGGGAGCTGCTCTCTGGCTAATTACACCTCGCTTTAAATTGCCTGAAATCACTTCTCCTCAAATCCTGGGACGCGACCTTCTCACTTTCTCTATTAGCTCTGTTCTTTTGCCTGGAGCAGGACCTGATCAGAGTGGGTACATTTTTTAATAGCACTGCAGCTGTTTGCTTCTTCCTTCAGTCTGTCTTACCCTGTATGACTGGAATCATTCTTCAATTCCGCATCTACGACAGGGTCAGCAAAGAGTGACACATATCTTTTTAACTGAGGGAAGCGTGCAGTCCTTCTGCTTCTAGAGTCACCCACGCACTGCTGTCGTCCAGCAGCGCCCCAGGAGAAATCACCTTTAAATTCCCCAAATGAAAGATGCCTCTCAACAGAAGCGGGGCAGATGGCCCTCGGTGGCTGGAGGACAGCTGGCAGCCCCCGTCCCGGTTCCTCTGTCGACCTCCTCATGAGGAGGCCACACAGGGCCTCAAGAGCCTCAGGTGTGTCTTTCCTCACGGGCAGCTCACTCTCCTTCAGTGAGTTAGCTTACCTGAGGTAAGTTAGTCCTGGCACAATTTACACAAGTAACCAATGTCTCCATGTGAGATATTACAAAGAAGGAGATTTCAGGAGTAGGGAAAGAGTATCAGATTATTCTATGTTAGCAGTAAGGGCTCGTCAGCTTAAGCAAAATCACGGACACAAGACCTCGTCCTCCGTCAGGCCCTCAAGATTCTGTCTGGGTCACGTAGCCCTTTTTAGTGATCAGAGTTCTCCTCACGTCCCCACGAGCAATCTTGGTCTGGGGAAAGGAGGCTGAGAAGCCAAAGCATAAGACCCCCAGGAAAATATGCATTTTTTTACACGTGCAAGGAGACGGCAATATTTTACACAGAGAAGTGAATTTTCAACACTGGCGTTAACTTATTTTAAAACCAGCAGGTGACCCTCCAAATCCTATGACATAAAGTTCTCATCTACTTCGACTCAACCACCAGCCCTGCAATTACACTTTTCCTAATTCCTAATTCCTAAACTGATGCCCACAACAAATTCAAGCAAGCAAAATTTATAAAAGAATTTCCACCGACAATGTCACAGCACTGAGCTAAGCCTTTATGAGGAAATAAATGAGCATGTTACAGTGAGTGAAATTTAAGCTCTCTCTAAACCCAGGAGCCGGGGAGACTCTGGGCCGGAAATGTGAAGGCTCAGTGCCTGCTCCAACTCTAAACCTCAGGGAAGCACCACACAAACAAGCCTACCAGACACGTCCCAGTGTCCGGGTCACAAGCGTCACTGTGGTTGTTGCAAGTGCAGGGCACACAAGGAGCCAGCAGAGGGCGGGGTCCTCCGCCACCACCTTCTGGAAGCTTCCCTCTGTGGTATCCGGGTGCACAGTCCTGAGGAGATGCAAAAGGCAATGAACAAAGAACTTGATTAAAAAATGGGCAAAGGCCTTGAATAGACATTTCTCTAAAGAAGAGACACAAATGAATAACAAGTACGTGAAAAGATGTTCAACATCACTAATCATCAGGGAAATGCAAATCAAAACCACAACGAGACGCCCCCGACCCCCATCAGGATGGCTGCTACCAAAAAAACAGCAAGTAACAGGTGTTGGTGACGAGGTGGAGAAGCTGGCAGCCTGTGCTTTGCTGGTGGGCACGTAAAATGGTGCAGCACTGCAGAGAGCAGCATGGCGGTTCCTCAAGAAGTTAAAAACAGAATCACCATCTGACCCAGCAATTCTACTTCTGGGGATACACCCCAAAGAACTGAAAGCTGGGTCTTGGGGAGATCTGTACGCCCATGTTCACAGAGGCATTTTCACAATAGCCACAAGGTGGAAGCAACCCACGTGCCCAGTGATGGATGAACGGATAAACAAAATGTAGTCTATCCATACAATGGAATATTATTCAGCCTTAAAAAAGGAAGAAAATTCTCAGGGTCGGCCTGGTGGCATAGTGGTTAAGTTCACAGGCTCCACCTCAGTGGCCTAGGGTTCGAAAGTTTGGATCCTGGAAACAGACCTAGCGCTGC
Source organism: Equus quagga (assembly GCF_021613505.1). Taxonomy (NCBI): domain Eukaryota; kingdom Metazoa; phylum Chordata; class Mammalia; order Perissodactyla; family Equidae; genus Equus; species Equus quagga. Next base: position 61,803,545 of record NC_060275.1, on the reverse strand, counting down.
TCCTCAAGCCATGCTGTGGTGGTGTCTCACATAAAACAGAGGAAGATTGGCACAGATGTTAGCTCAGTGACAATCTTCCTCAAGCAAAAAGAGGAAGACTGGCAACAGATATTAGCTCAGGGCCAATCTTCCTCACCAGAAAAAAAAAACGGGGGAAGCAAATTCTGATACAAGCTACAATATGGATGAACCTGGAGGACGTTATACTAAGTAAAATCAGCCAGTCTCAAAAAAGGCAAATAGTTTGTGATTCCACTTATATGAAGGACCTACAGTGGTCAAATTCAGAGAGATAGAAAGTAGAATGGCGGTTGCCAGGGCCTGGGGGAGAGGGCAGGGGGAGCTATTATTTAATGAGTACAGAGTTCTAGTTTTGCAAGATGAATTCTGGAGGTTGGTTGTACAACAATGTGAATGTACTTAACACTACTGAATTGTACACTTAAAAACAGTTAAGATGGTAAAGTTTATGTTTATACATATTTTACCACAGTTAAAATTTCTTTTAATGGGAAAAATGATATAATAGATACACACAAGTCCTGCTCATCACTTGGGGCTGCTGTAACAAGCAAATTTCAACTCAAAACCAGGAAATGGATTTTAACGCGTCTCCCTACCTGACATGAGAGCCCGGCCGTGCCAGGGGGACAGAGGCACTTCTCTATGAGGGCCGCCGCCACCCACCCTGGGCGCAGCCCTTCCGCCTCTCTGCCAACCTCCATCGAGACGTTCGAGATCCTGTGAGACAGTTGTGTTGAGAAGTATGAGAGGAAACACTCATATTTAGAAAGAGCCTTTCTAGAAACATAGCACATTACATGGTGGTCTTTGCCCATCTGTTAAACCAGATCTCTCAGCCCACGCGGGAGCAGCTCCTACTCGCGGCTGTGAAGAAAGCGTACAGAAGCAGGTTAGCGCTGTCACCGCACGGCCAGCATCCTCAGTCAACGTTTTAAAACTTAAAAATAACGTTACAGGAGCTGCGCCTGAAAGACTTCTTGAAGCACCAGTGCGGTCAAAACTTAGTGGCTTCTTTATGGGCAAGCACTAAATGAGCAGTGACAGTGTTCTTGACACACTGCTACAAAGAAACAGGCACCAGTTTAAGGCAGAAAATAGCAGAACTTTTTCTTTTTTTTACATTTTATCCTGATCTAAGATATCACCATCATGTCCTTATATTTTATATCCACTTTAGTATAGGAGATGGATAATCTATGTCATTTTTTGCACATTTCATAAGAATAATATTAACATTTAATAAGGCTTTGGTGAGGAACAAAAATATACATATTAATAAAGAATAGAGGTAATGGGGGGGGAAGTGAATCAAATCTCTTCAATTTGGTTTCAAATAAGAAAAATATTTTAGAATTCTAGAAAGTTCCAAGTACCTGCTTTGCTGTAATCCTTGACCGTATGATGCTTTGATGAGAATGTACTCAATGTTGCTAAGAACAGACATAAAATCCGAACGTGTGACAGGTTTTTCAGAAACAGAGTTAAAATATTTCCAAAAATTCTGTGGATGAGAAACATATTAAATTAAATTCAGAATACAAATCCTCAGAGGCATTTGAACCTAATTCTTTTATAAATTTCTCCGGAAGTGAGCTTGGTTCTGTGCAAGACACTAAGTGTAACTGAAGGAGATCTCCTGTCACCTCCCAGGGCAGCAGCAACGCCAGTCTCATTTATCAACAGACACATGTCACCCGCAGCAGTGCCAGCCACAGCACCACAGTGGACGGTCCATAAACATCTGCCCAGTGAATGAATACACACTTCCCAGACTCAAGCAAGTCCAAAGACCTCGTACCATTACATCCACTCAGGTTGAGACTTGTGTACCAAGACAAAGGATTTAAGATGCAATGCCTGGAAAATTAACATAAGCCCAATATACATTTCTTGAGAAGATGAAATTTGAGTCATTTTTAGAAATCTTGCTAAACTCACTGGAATTTTGATCCCAGGGTCTCTTCTGTGCTCACTCTCTCACTAGCAGCTTCGTGATTTCGTTACACCCACAACCGAGGTCGAACCTTTAAGGGGCTTGCATGGAGAAAGCACATCATTACCTCTTTCATCCCTACTTCTTGCTCTTGTCTCACTCCGTTCTCTGGTGCGGGCGCATCCACGTAAATGACTTGCTTTCTCGTCCGGCCTCCTTTGATGAGCACTTGAGGCTCAAGGTTGAAGGTGCCAACGCCATTGGAAGAATAGAAGGCCACGCTGTACTTGAGCTTGCCACCATAGGCCACGAGCTACCCAAGAGGAAACTGTTGTTTACTTCCCTGACATAGCATGGGTTTTAAAGTATTTTATTGCAAGCCTGCTGCCATTTGAAAGAAATCTTATATCTTAAAAATATATCATGTGAGTGGAATGTGTTGTCTGGAATTTACTTCCTTCTAATTCTACTTAATTATGGATTATTAAGTTGACCCAAGCTATGGCTCTCTTTCTTTAAGTGATTCGTATAAAGTTTTTTAAAACCACTTTATTGAAGTATGACTGGCTGTAAAAAGGCGGTACATATTTAACGTACACAACTTTCTGAGTCTCGGGGTAAGTATTCACCCAGAAAACCATCACCAGCAGCCAGGCCACGGACACCTGCGTCACCTCCCAGGGTTTCCTCCTGAGGGTGCCATGGAAGGTGAGCTCCAGACAACAAGCCACGGTCGTGGTAAGGATTCCAATTATTTTCAAGCTCCTCTGCATTAAAAATGATCTCTATCTACAGGAGCACTGAATGTATATTTGAAAATTTTAAAGATCAGGGTGAAGTCACATACAGACTCTGATATTTCTATAAACAAAAATGCAAGTGATGCCTTCAAGACTCTTTTGAAGTAGGTCTTTTCCCCAAAAATGAGTGCCAATTTCTTGAGAAGAACCTCCCAGACCAAGCACCCAGGCTGGACTGAGGCTGTATCAGTAAAACAATAAATGTTTGTTAAATGACTGCTTTAGGGAGGAGGAAAAGAATTTGATTTGAATTACAAAAGACTTTCAAAATGAATGAAAAAATTTAAAGAATACACATCTAGGGGGATTTTTATAAGTGTCCAACTTCTCCACCCCGACTCAGGAGAGGAAATTAATACCCACTTCAGTTAACGACAGACAGGCCAACACAGAGCACTGATTTCCCGTTCCCCCCAGTCCCGGGGAAGCGCGCCGGGCCCTGGGCTGGGTGTGGCCGCACCTGGTCTCCCTGGAACTGCCCGGGCAGCCGCCAGTAAAGTGGCTCAGCAGGGACGTGCTGCCTGACGGTGGCGGCGTCCAGGAGGATGTCAGGGGCCTGGTAATACACCCCCTGCGTCGTGCCCCTGAGGTCACTCTGAGAAACCACACGCAGAAGGGGTTGATGGGGGCGCAGCGTTACCTAGGCACGAAAAGGAAACGCACGTTACAGCGCAGATCAGCTCCGCACCTTTGACCGTCAGCTTCGACCATGCTTCAGAGACGGACAGCTTCTTTATTAAACAGGAACGAGAAAGACTTTCCCTTTGAATTAAACATCTGGATTAAAATTAACTGAAAACGTTTTAAATCACTGTATTTAGGGCCAGACTGTTGCTGTATTGGGGCGAAGTCCAATTACACGCAGGGGACTGCTGAGACGCTGCAGTCTTATCTTCTCCCCAACTACAACTCTCCACAGATGAGCTGGGGAGCAACACGCAAGGCTTCAGCCCCCTCTGCTTTTACTTCCTCAGACACCAGAAGCAGAGTTCCGACTCCCAACCAACCCAAAGGAGCTTCCAGCACCCCTGAGGCAACAGGAGCAAAATTGAAAGTAAGTACCTCACTGTCTCTCCCACCTTCACCCAGTCCCCAAGGGAGAGGGTTAAAAACAGCATTTTAACTGCCTGGGCAACTTACTGGGGTCCTCACATAACCCTCCGCCTCCGAGCAGAGCTGTGACAGCCCGAAGCAGAAGCATGGGGCGCAGCCCAGGGCGTCGTCGGCGCGGAGAGCGTAGGTGCCCGCTCGGCACTCGCTGCAGTGAAGGCCAACGACGTTTTCCTAAAAGGGAAGAAATAATAGACTCATTTTCACCTGAAAAAAAAAGAGACATGATTTCTGAACAAAGAAAAACGAAATAAAACACAAAAATAACTTTGGATCCACAAACATCCCTGAAGCAGCTGTTTCCCCAGCAGCCCCCTCCCCTCTCTGAGCATCAGTTCTCTCAGTCAAGCAGAGACTCCGAAACGGAGCTGATGACCAGAATCGTCCTGGCAGCCTTTGGAAGATACAGATTCCCTAGTGAGAATCTCCTGGAGCGGGCCCTACAATCCTCCTGGAGGCCCCAGGTGACTCTGAGGATGAGTCAGGGTGGAGAGCCACCAACCAGGTGACTGTTAAGGCAGGTGCTTCCTGTTCTGACAGTCTGCAAGGAGAGCCGATAGCAGAGATGTGGTAAGCCAAAAATGTGTCCGCTGATGCTTTCATCACTCCCAGGCCATGGCATCTACATGAGTTTTCCCTTCCTCACCCCCAGTCACCAACCAACCCACCACCCTGTGGTTCTCACCTCACCAGCCCCTGGGAAAGGACCAGAGAAGGTGGCCAATGACCTCCTAATAACAAGGCACAATGAGAAAACTAATGGAAAGACATGAAATTCAACATGATGTTGAAATCTCACCTCTGGGGAAAATAATAAACAAATTTCCTTCAGTCTGGCAAGCACATACAAGAGAATAACTTACTAGCTTTAAAATCACAAATCTACTTGAAGCCCTGCATCATCTATTTCACCTGTATATCCAGGACAGATTAGCAACTCAGCCAACTGGAACTCATAATAGAAAACTCAGCATGTGTTTCAAATCAGTCCTATCATCTGACACTAGTAATAAACAGGAGAAATTCCATTTAGAGAATCATCCATCGTTCCAGAAGAGCACACACAGAGTTTACACTCAGACCTAGACGGCAGAGTGAAACTCATTATGAGCAGCGTCTAAACCTAGGTGCTTGTTTAAATAGTTGGAAGCCCAGAAGTCACGAGGACAAGTGCGAGAGAAGGAAGGGAGCGCCGAGGGCCAATACCTTGCAAGAGCAGGTGCCGGTGTCCTCTGCACAGCTGCAGAGACCCTGCTCCCCATCACAGGTGTCTGCCAACGTCCCTCTCAGGTCGCAGTCACAGGCCACACAGTCTGGAAAGTCCCTGTAGCCCAGGGAGCACTGCCCACAGCTCGGTCCACTGAACGCAGGCTTACACTGGCAGTGACCAGTGAGCGCATCACACTGGCGACTGGCTGACCCTACACGACTACAGTTGCAGGGCTGAAAGAAGAAACACTAAATAAGTAAAAAGGCAGCTTTTACATTTTCATAATGGACACATATTGAGATTACAGGAAAACACAAAATTGGGAAAATTATACCAACGCATGGCTCTCTCTCCCTCTTGCCATACGGATCCACCTTGTCATGTGCCAACAGGCAGCAGGGACTACACGGCTGGACTTGGTGCATCTCTGTGGCCCGTGCACATGAGGCCAAAACTGTGGCTGAAATTCAATCTACTTAATAGATCCAAACAGTCCCGCAACATTATTTTAGATAATAAAATTGGGTAATGTTTCCTCTGTTTTCATCATAGAATCTATATCTAAGTTTAACTGATGACAGTTACACAGAAAAACAGAACTGCTGAGGACTGAACATAAACCCCCCAAGAGAGTGGTCTGTGCCTTTTCCTGAACCATAGTATACACTGCAGAATATATTTAAAGGGCACTAAAATAAATTTTTGATCTTTTAACCAACAATTTCACAGCCAGATTCTTGAAGAACACTCAGAATGATGTACTTTAAGGGAGCTGCTTCTTCCACTGTGACTCCTACAATCTGTACTGAGTTTTAAATATAAGCCATAAAGCTATTCAACAGGTAAAATCAAACAAATAGATACAAGAAAAGGGGCAAAACTTGCTACAGCAAAGGAATTCTCAGTCAGGAAAATGCACAAACGATGCGCACCTGGCACCCGAGCTCCGGATCGTGGCCCCAGTATCCGTCCCCACATTCTTCACACGTGACGCCTCGAGTGTGCGGAGGGCAGACACACTCCCCCGATGCTGGGTCACAAGTATTCTGAGTGTGAGCACAGTCACAGCCTACGACAGAGACAGAGGTGTTGTTTACAGGTCAGGACTGAAGGGGTGAGAGTTGATGCTACAAGTGATTTCTCTTTCATGAATAATCTAAATCATTCTTCTGGTTCCTAAAACAGACGTCATGATTCCCAAGACCCCTCCATGTCCCACGGGAGGTAGCTGTTCCTCCTTGTGGAGAGAGGCTGCTAGAGGGGAGGTAATGGGGGCAGAGTGGGAGAGAGAGAGAACAGATAAGAAAGGTGCTTGGAAGGTGGGAGGAGCAGACAGAGCTAATATTTAGTGAGCATCAGTCTTTGCCAAATGCCGCGGTACTAAGAACTTTACACGCAACCTTCAAAATAAATCCCAGATGGAGATCATAATTAACTTCCCCATTTTACAGACGAGGAAACGTAAGCTAAGCGAAGTTAAGTATTCCAAGCTCACACAGTTAGTAGTGCCTGACCAAAGCTTATGGACACACCCAGAATAGGCATCAGGAAACTGAAAAAAAGGTATGAAATCCTACATGCTAAGAAGAGAAAAAGTAAAGGAACTTAACAGAATTAGTCAAAAGTCAAAGGAGTGCTCAGAGAAAAATCTAGGAATTACTACAGAATCTCAAACAACGAATCAAGAGCTTACGTGTGCAGCTACCATCCTGGTACGCATAGAAGCCACGGGCACACCTGTCACACCTTTCCCCGGCGACACCTGGCACGCAGAGACACTGGCCTTCCTCTGTGCAGTCGTCCGACGTGGAGCCCGAGGCGCTGCAGTTACAGGGCGAGCAGCCGAGCCCTGTGTCCAAGCCGTAATAGCCACGCTGGCTCCCAGGAGACGCAGGACCATGGAGGCCAAAGCACGCTTTAGTAAGTGACTAATACCTACGAGAACGCTTCCCAAACCAAACACAGGACGTCTCACAGAATCACAGTGTTCACGACATCATTCCACTCCTTTGTAAACTGAGCACACACTCTCCAGACAGGGACGCACAGCATTCACCAGCTGTGTTTTGGGCATTAGCTCTTTCTGGCAGTCATGAATTCCACTTCGTTTGAACCAAGGTTAAGGTATCAACTGTGGACATTACTGACAAACACTTGAATTGTACGCAATGACCAGTAGGCATCTTACCAAGCACTGGTCGCACTGCTGTCCGGTCACATGTGGTTTGCAGTCACAGAGTCCAGTCTCAAGATGGCAGACACCAGAAAGGGAGCCTTGTCCATGGCATTCACAAGCTAACACACACACAACAGACACATTTGTGCCCACTTCTGGGTATGGCTGTAATAAAATCCCTTAACCCCAAGAGGGAAAATTCTAAACATTCATGTTTCAAATCATAAAACTTAAAAAAAGTTATTACTTCGCCATAACTTTAAAAATTTAGTATTTTTCTGAAGGGTAAGCCAAAATAGGATTGGTGGAAGGAACCACCTAGAGAAAAAAACTACCGAAGGTATGAAGATAATATTTAGCAAACGAACTTCAACAATTTCATGAATTCCTTGAAATTTTTAAAATGTCTATCAACAAATCTTCAAAAAAACATGCAAGGGAAATTCAAAATCAATTTAGTCATTTGCTCTAATTCCAATCAGGTATATAGTTAATATTTTAAAGCTCGGTTATAACCACCTAGATAACTAATATTACGTTTTATAATTAAATGAAAAATAGGCAATTGTTCTCAGTCACGAGTCATTTGTAGCTCTAATGCACTTACCTTCACGCCACACATTTCAGTTTTATCTGCAGTGACAACACTGATGTTTAAGGTGCAAAGTGCCCCACATTTTCAAAATGATGCAATTTAACGGTTCGAAGAAATGTTCAATTGATATTCATACCACAGCTGTTAATATGCACATCTTTTAAACTGTTTCATATGCTCACTGATAAACTATCCCAAGGACGTATACTACTTATGAGTGCTTGCACTCAGAAAATGTACCCTGGCTGTCGTATCGTAGCAGAACGTAAGAAAGGCAGCAGCTGCACCGACGACCACGAGCCCCAGCACACGGGCACGCAGCGCAGGCCACGCCTCCCCCGCAGCGCGGTCCCGCGGTTGTCCCTGGCGCAAGCGGACCATGCGGGGGCCTGCAGGCGGCGGGGGCAGTTCTGCGGACCACTCACTGCCGCCCTCCTGCTCTGCCCACCTGCAGCTTGACTCCAACACTCTACACACTCTTTGTGTGAAACACGCCCGTCTTCCCTCTGTGTTTCTGATGCATTGACTTTAGGGGTCTTGCGAACCCTGGAGAGTGCCCCTCGCAGGGCTAGTCAATTCCTAGAGACGGTAAAAGCTCCCACCAGAACGCCCCTCATATGCACACTCACCAACCCGAGCCCACCCCATTGTCCCTTCTTTATTGGACTCTCACATTGCACCCGCCACCTGCCCTCATCACCCAGGGCCAAGTATCAGACAACTAGGGTAGCCCCCCTGGCCCAGAGCCTGTGGACCTCATTCACACCAGCCAGTCCTACACCTGTTTACCCTGCCTGGCCTGCTCCTTCTCGTGGAAACCACAATAAAGGCGTTAGCCCACAGGTCCCCTCCTGACCGACCTGGGCACTCCCCTACATGGTCAATCCCATGCTGTGGTGTGTCCTCCTGGCATCTGTGAGTAACAAACTATCTTTTCTTTTCTTTTTTCTTTTTTAGCTGAGGAAGATTCACCCTGAGCTAACATTTGTTGCCAATCTTCCTCTTTTTGTATGTGAGCTGCCACCACAGCATGGCCACTGACAGAGGAGTGGTGTAGGTCCATGCCCGGGAAGTGCACCTGGGCTGCTGAAGCAGAGTGCCCTGAACTTAACCACTAGGCCACCAGGCTGGCCCAAGAACTATCTTTTCAATGGTAGCCACCTCCTGATCTTCAGATCTTGCCACACCTAAATAACAATAAAACCTGATTTTAAAACACTTCTCTGCATGCAACCATTCTCAACTGTCTCCCATTGGAAATATCACACACACACTGACACACTGTCACATACACCTCACTCTCACAAACACACTCTTAACGCTCTCTCCAGGGTTCTGTCTTCTCTCCCTCCCTTCCCCTTAGCACAGTCCAGGCTTGCTCTCTTGGCCCCTTGTCTGCTAAACCTGCTCCTCCTGCCGTCTCCAGGGACTCCCCAGGCACAGACGCAGCGGGCAGAGGTGCAGTCTTCATCTTGCTGTGTCTTTCTACAGGGCAGGACCCACTGGCCGCTCTCTCCTTGAACCTCACTGGTACCCCGGTTTTGGGACACTTGGTCTTTGCTTTCCTTCCTGTTTCTCGTGTATTTCCCTCTGCGCCTGTCTCATTTAAAGCTTCCCCTTCCTCTGGGGAAAATTCAAAGTTCACTGTGAGTATGATCATCACAAAATATCGATGATAATAACAAGTCACACCTATCGGCAGTTTGTGCCTGTCACATTACAGTCAATATTTCATGTAACCTACATGACAAATTTAGGAGGGAAGCACTATAATGTTCTCTCGTTTTTGATGTGACATCTAAAACTTGAAAAGATTGCATAACTTGCCATAGATCACACAGCTATTAGTAGTTATCCTTCTATAGTAGCAAGTATAATAGCGATTATTAATAAAAATTGTTCATGTTAAGAATAATACTAATTTAAAATAGTTGTCAATTACCGACTGCCCCGTGCTTTACATATCTTTTAACTCTCATTAGAACCCCACAATATAAAAATGATGCCCACTTCACTTATTTCATAGAAGGTCCTTTAACGTTAGAGCTGAGAAGGGTCCCCACAACCCTCTTCTCCCTCGCGCGTCTCTGCCCCGGGCAGCTGAGTCCACCCCCACCACTTCCATCCGCGGGCCGGAGCTGACGGTTCTCCGGGCTCCGCTTCTCCCGATTCCCGACTCCTGAGCACGCGCGCCTGCGCAGCCCCGCGGGAGCCCTCCCACAGGGAGCCCGGGAACAGCGAGCGCGGGGTCCCTGGTTAACCTAGCGCGGCGTGGCCGTTCATCAGCATGTCGAGACTGTGGACAGTCCACGAGAGGGACCCCTATGATAGACCTGGAGAGATTTCTAGTGACTACCCAGCAACAGTTGTAGGAATTCATCTCATCAAAGCTAGGCATGGGGAAAGAGGAGACGAGAAAAGAACAAAAATTATAAATGCCCAGAGACTAAAGAGAGCTGGCCAGTGTCAGCCTGTAAGCAGCACAGCCACCCGGCCCGCAGCCTGGGCCCAGACTCGAGTCTCTCCTGCCTGACCCTTCTCCCCACATCCGCTCATCACTGAGGGCTTCGATCCTACGCCTCTCTTCATCGCCTCGCAACACAGTGCAGCAGCTTCCCACTGCGGGCACACGAGGCAGGGAGCGGGTTCTGGCCCCGGACGGAGCACTTTGTAGTCCGTCTGAGGGCCTGGACATGGGGGCCCTCTGCTCCACACTGGACCTCATAGAGTTGAAACACACATCAAGCACTTGTGACGGAAAGTCAGCACCCTAACTGAGGGCAGCTGTGACACATACACTAATGTGGAACACTCAGTATCAAAGAAAAGAAACCGGTTTCTCAATACTTTAAAAACCTGATTACATGATAAAATGATAATACTTTTCATATATCAGGTTAAATAAAATGTATTATTAAAATACATTTCACCAGTTTACTTTTAATTTTTTAAATGTGGTTACTAGAAAATTTAAAATTACATGCGTAGCTTATATTTCTGAGGGACAACACTGACACAGAAAAATAATAAAAATTACTGCTTTTATTACTAGCGATTATAATAGCTGCCATTTGATGTCTAGAACTTCACATTTGTTATCCCACTGACTTCTCAGAAAAGCCTTAATGTACACATATAATTATGTCTATTTTATGTATGAGGAAATAGTGGCTCAGAGAGGTTAATAAATTTGCCTAATGTCACACAGCTGGGCGATGACCAACCCTGGACTCTGACGCACATTCCTCAGATTCCACAGCCTGGGATCCACGGATGTGCTTCTCTACACCATCACATGTAGCCCCCAGCGGACTGGGGCCAAAAATTTCCAACTCCTATCATAGTACTTAGGATAGTGCCTGGGAAGTTACAGAGTTAATAAATGACAGATGAACTAAGGGATGAATCAACAAGGCTTGCAGTAAAGATGAAAAGAAATGACATGAGAATTGGGAAAGCGTAAGACCAGTACCAGTCAGCCTAACTATCCTCCTCCAGTGACCAGTTGAGGTAGCCGTGTGGCTAGGACCAGCCTGATGGGCCCAGGGTATAAAACGTGACTCTCTCCATGCCCGCCTGCAAAAATATCTTTTCTGTATCACTAGCACCCTCTTGTGTCCCCATGTTGTAATAGCATAGTAGGACTTCAGCATCTGTAGGAAATTATCAAAATAATTTATAATTGCCATTTTTACTCTTTCACTCCTTCAAGAAATGTGCAAAAAACCTGAGGGCTCTATCAGTCCCGAGGCTGTAAGTGTTTCATCTGGGGAACATGAGAATCTACTTTTCCCTAATTTCAAGAATCTAGGCAGAGCTCTGTGGAGCGATGTGGGTTCAGTAGTTCAGGCGCAGACCACCAAGACGTGCCAGTTCCGGGGCTACGGTCTTCCCATTCCCACCTCACACCTTGAAATCCCACCGCCTCATGAAAGCCCTTAGCATCTCCTCCGCAAAGGTGACAGAGTTTGAGCATCCCGTTCCTTCCTCTCAGTCCCTGGGAGCTGTGGCGGTACGTTGTAAAGTACCACTCTCTCCTCGGACAGAGGGCACATACTTTCTAGCCATTTAACCTTCACTGAGAGTAGCTGATCGCGCTAACACAGGGTAGAGGGGAAGGCTTAGGTCTTGGGTCTCTATCCGGCATTAACACAAGTACCATTCAAGATCAAGTTACCTCACGGGCTGAGCACTTTTTGATACATGTGAGTGGAAGGATGGAGACTTCACACGGCCGTAGGCAATAAACTCAGTGTCACAGCCCATGACTCACCTCGGCAATTTTTAGCAGTCACAGCGTCCCCGTAGTACCCAGCAGCACACCTCTCACAGTGGGCGCCATCTGTGTTTCCAGTGCAGCTCAGGCATTCTCCGGTGACAGAATCACAGTGACCAACCTCTAAGGGGTCGACATTGCCGCTGCAGTTACACGGAACACAGGATTCCCCAGGCACTGTTGGGTTTCCATAGTAACCGTCTGCGCATCTGTATAAAAGATTGAAAAGAGGGATCCAGATAAATGCAATTACTCTAGACATTACCCCACCACCCAGGGATTCTCTGAATGGTTAATCAATCAGGTTGACTCTTTTTACATAAAATTCACTGTGAAAGGAATGCAACTCCAAGTTCAGACATTTATAGAATTCCTTCACTCATTGTGAAGAACAAGGAGTATGTCCGAAATGAGCCATATATCCACAGGGACGTGCAGCCAGCACAGGCCAATTCAGCCCGCATCCCGCCTCTCTGGGATGTGCCACAGCTCTCCTATGGACTTTAGCCAGAGCCTGGCACTAAGACTGACGTGTGGGAAAAGACAACACTGGCTTTCAGGTGCCAGAAGACAAGTGTTAAATCAACCTCCCCCCCATGGAGCTATCCAGAGTAACAGGCTATTTAAACGTGTGAACAGTAATGTGACTGCTTCCTGTTCCTGTTGTCGTTAAGGAGGACTCAGACGAGCTCAAGGAGATAGAATGCTATTCTTGGAAAATTCCCAGGGAGTTTCAACATTAATTTTTTAATCATATACTGGCTTTTACCTATAATTATATGAAATAATAACTACATACCCAAACTCCAAAACCACACTAAACTACAAACTTAAAAATGAACACGTAAGATTTATATTTAAAAAACGTGAATGCAACTTTTGGAAACCAGTTGAGCAATGCACAGTACCTCTCACACCAAGCCCCCGAGTACCCCGGGGCACACTGGTCGCAGACCACTTTGTCTCCATCATCTAGGTGGCAGGTGGGGCTGAAACTGTCAAAACATTAGAAATGAATGCAATTTTCTAATGGATGGTGCAGAATTTCTAACTATTTCAAATGCTTAATTTCTACCATTCCTGTCCTTATAAAGTTTCACTGGGTCTCACTCCTTAGCCCAGAGCCCAAGGCTCCCGACCACACAGCCCACCCCATGGGCACTGGACACTCGCTGCTCCCTGCTCCTGCTCATCCTCAGCCTGGAGGGCACTTCTCCCCTCTCCGCCTGGGTTCGCCCGGCTCATCTCCAATGCCTAGCTCAGCTGTCTCCTCCTCCAGGAGGCCTGCTCTCATGCTCCTGGTCAAGCCGTGTTCCTCTCCTCTGGGTTCCTTGAAACTGGTCTGCCTGCCTCAGAGCCCTGCCCACACTGGCCAAGAGTGAGCTTGCTCACACACAATAGCCAAGAGGCTCCTGCACTTCGGTAGGCAGCATTTCCCAAAGGACCCCCACTGCTGACCGAGGTCTCTTCAAACTCTGTTCCTGGGTCTTGGGAGGCCTGCGAAGGCAGGTACGGGGGCAGTTGAGAGTCTCCCATGATTTCATCAGAGTAGCTTTGACTGTATCTCTTTTATACACTGGAGTTTCAAATAAAAATCCCCATGGGGGAATCCTCTGGGTGTGAGGGGAGGAAGAGTTCTGGTAAACTAGTGAGACAGAAAGAGGCTTTCAAACCACTGTCCTGCGGGAAACACACGCCCAAGCACGATGTACAAAGCCTTGCACATCACCATCTCCTTCCACTTCCCCTCATGTTTTTAGCTCCAGGATCATCTGCAATTCCTCAAAACAGCCCTTCTATGCTGCCATACCTTGGCAGTCTCAGTTCTTTCTGCCTAGAATGCCCTTCTCTGCTGCTTTCAAATTCCTTCTCATCCTTCAAGACTCAGATCAAGATCAAGAGCTTCCTCAGAGAGCCACTCCTGGCAGATGCCACTGCACAGCAGACATACCTCCACTGTAGTCATGATCACACCACCTCACTGCGGAGTCTGTGGGGCCCGCAGCCCGGGAGGGACAGTGTGATGCTCAGAGCACCCACCATGATACCCATGTATAGTAGGCACTCCATAAATACTTGTTGAATCTATCAATGAATTCAACCCATTCTCAATTAGCCTTAATTTACATATTTTGGTCATTAGAGCAAAAGCTCCTTAAGCCCAGGAACAATGTTTTATTCATCTCTGTGTCCCCTATACTTTGTGGCCCAGTGGCAGGCACACAATATATACTTGTGAAAGGACTGATGACCAAGTATTAGACCAAGAGGAAAACAATATGCATATGTTCTTGCTGTCACACAACTTTCCTTGCCTAGTTTAACCCACCAAACGTTTTTTAAAGCAGAGAACCCACTCCTCCACCTTCAGTCCTCAATGATCACCGCTGGGCAAAATTCACACATCTGGATGCAAATCCTGGCCATGCCAGGCAGGGTCTGCTGGTGGAGGTGCCAGGCTTACTTGTTGGAGGCTGTGGAGAGGGGGCAGGCACACGGCTGGCAGTCCCCAGGAGTCCCTCGGGACGCCCGCCCATAGAAGCCGGGCATGCACTGCTCACAGTGGTCCCCAGTGGTGTTGTGCTTGCACGCCTAGGACACATGCAGAAAAAGAAGGTTTCCTCAGAGGATTCTCAGACTCATCCACAAACAACTTGAAGTCCAAATGAAAAACAAAAGACAAATGCTAAACAAGCCACCAAACGCTATTATATGAGGAGGGGTTGCCTGTTTCTAGATGAACTAATAACAAATTTAAAGTTGTATAAATGAGAAGTGTAATAGCTTTCACTCCCAGCTATGTCAGAGTAACTGGTACCCAGACTTGCCCTTCTGTAGGAAAAAGCTAGAAAGCTGGAACAAAATATATGGAACACCTGCCTTCAGGCACTGGCCAACGGAGGGTGCAGGCCTGCAGTCCCTGAGAGAGGGAGACAGTGGGACGAGGCCTACAGCCACAGGTCGTTCTGCCTGGAGACACTTGCCAAGCAGTGGGGGGAAGGGGTGCCCAAATAGAGGGGTGGTCTCGCAGAGGTGAGGAGACAGAGGCGAGAGCGTGGGGAGGCTGAACTGCTGGAATGTGGACAGAGGACTGGAGCTTCACAGAGTAAGAGCCCCAGCAATGTGCACAGGAGACCCCTTCAAGCGGCTCCTGAATACTAAGCTGCTCGTGTGGAGACTGCGACTCCAGGAGGGCAAAGAAATCCAGGTGAGCAGTAAGCTAAAAGATCCAGAACTCACACAGAGCTCAGGGACATTAGAATTCTAACCAGCCAATGTGGAGAGACACTTAAACGTTTACCCAGGGCACTCAGTAGAGAACCCAGAAGAAAAACTTGTTTGTAGGCTGTTTGTAAGGCTGATCCCGCCCCAGAGTGAAGGCAATACCAGACCCACCCTGACAAAGCTTCAAACAAACCTTGAAACAATCAAGCTGACCTGCAATAATTTAACTGCCCGCCAAAAGACGCCTCCTTGTTCTTTCAAGGAAAGCAACAAAACCCAGAAACTCAACAAGGTAACAATATTCATTGAACAATGCAATCCAAAACTGCTGGATATGCTCCCACTAGCCAAGTCTGGGAAAATGTGGAATCCATGAGTCCAGACAGATAACAAGTAGGTAAATAAATAAACATGTGGGAGTAGGGAGAGTTCTTGCTTACAGCAGAAGGCTGCATGCCAACTGGAAGCATGGGCTGGAGCTAAAAAGCCATCCTCTTGCAAACACAGTTAAGTACTGGTTGGGCAAGAATCATCAATGACTGCTAAATCTAAGGGGTAATTTTCATGAGGGATAGAATCCTTGTGTGGTCTTAAAGTATCTTCCTAAGACTGCTTATTAACTACAACAAGACAACCCAAATGTGAACCCAAGATGAGAGATATTCTATTTCTTGAAAAATTATTGTGTTCTTCAAGATGCCAATGTTATATAAGACAAAGAAGTTCTGTAGAAATATTTCAAATTACAGGAAACTAAAGAGACACGACAATAGAATGCAACAATCCTAGATGTGGGCCTGTAATGGAGGAAAAAAGTGCCATAAAGGATATAATTGAGTCAACCGACAAAATCAAAAAATGGAGGGTAGATTACAAAATGTAAAGCATCGATGTTAAATGTACTGAAGCTGATACTATACTATGGGACCTAAGAGAATATCCTTATTCTCAGGACAAACACACTGAAGAATTCAGGGATAAAGGGACATGGTGCATGCAACTGATTCTCAAGCAGTTTAGAAAAAAATTTTAGGATTAGATAGATTGAGACGGAGGATCATAAAGCAAAAGGGGGAAAATGTTAACAACAGGTGACTCTGGGTAAACGGTGGGTATTCTAAGTACTATCCTTATCCCTGCAATCTTTGCATAAATTTAAAATTATTTCCAAATAACAAGTTTTTTAAAATGGGTAACAAAAACTACTAGAAATGAGAAGAAGTAAAAAAACAAAAGGTGATCATAACCTGGAGAAAAATCTAAAAAGCAGGCAGGAAAAAAAGGCACAACAAAGAATTGTGTATAGGAATTACCACTGACTTCTCATTTGGAACAACGTAAGCCATAAGCAAAGAGAACAACTTTAAAGTGCTGAAAGAAGACTATGCAAAAGTATGTGTCAAAACTGAGAGTGAAAGAAAGCCTTTTCTATTTCTAGATAAACAAAAGAGAGAAGGTGTTGGCCATCAGCCCTGCACTGGAGAAATGCTAAAGAAAGCTCTTCAGGGGGCAGAAATGTGGTACCAGATGAATGAAACCACAGATTTACCCCAAGGATTAAAGAGCATCAGAAATGGTAAATTCGTGAACAAATACAATCAATTTATTTTCCTCATTTAAGACATCTCTTTAGAAAGTAAAATCTCCCTGAATCAGCTGTATGGGAGGTGTGCAGGGCCAAGTGGGGGTGGGGAACGCTCTGCACCTGGGCAGCTGCGTGGCCCAAGGGCATGCTGCGACTCTTACACACATTCTTTCCCAGGTCCCCGCCCCCCCCACCCCCACCCCAACGCTGTGCTGACACTACCCAGAGCTTTCTCCTAGGACCTCTGCCCACCCCTGACTGTAGCTACCCCCAGTCCCTCCGGGGGGCCTCTCCTCTCATTTCCTCTCCCTTGGAGTCCACCTAGCCTTCCATTTCCCTTTATACCCCTTCTCTTACAGCCACTCATTTCACATACTGTACTGGCCATTTTTCATCCAAAAATTTAAACAATAGGTCCAGTTTCTAAACTACATATTTTTGTATAATTCCTGAGGTTGATAAAAGTTACCCCAAATACTAAACTTAATTTGGGACTATAAACAATTGTATTTATTTAGGGTTTCACCAGTTTTGTTTAGGGTTATCCTAGACGAGAGCTTCTAAACTTGAATGCATGTACAAATCACCTGGGTTAAATGTCGATTCTGATTCAAGAGGTCAGGGATGGGGCCCGAGATTTTGTGTTCGAAAAAAGCTCCCAGATGACACCTATGCTGCTGGTCCTCAGACCACATTTTGGTAGCAATGTCTTAGTTTCTTTTTTTCTCCCCATCCACCATAGGACCTTCTTTTTGATAATTAATCCAAATCAACTCAAAATGCAACTGGCCTTGGTAAACAGCTACATGGTTACAGTAAAAGTATTATAGAAAATAACTAGTTTCATTAAAATATATTTGATTATGTACACTTGACAAAGGTCTATGATATGTTTCCTTTGCTCAAAGGGCCAGACAGGGTCTTCTTTGTCTTTGGGAAAACTACTATAGAGCTCTATTGAAAAACCTACCGCGGGTCTGTTTCAATGGTTTCTCAGGTGTGTGCCAGCATCCCTTTAGGTGACCGTCCCTGTTGGTGGGTCTGGTCTGCGAAGGGACAAGAATGCTCATCTCCTTGGGGAGGACAAACTTCTTTTCTTGATTGGAAAAGGGAAAACACAAGGGCCCAAGACATGCACAAGCGCATTTTACTCCCTTTCTTCGCAAGGAAAATAAACTGGTTTCTCCTTGGGATAAGAGAGGAAAGAGCTCAGAAAAAAGCATGGGGGCTCCGGTAAACTACGGGCTTTGAATGGTAATGACGTGTCAACGCAAGTTCACTGACTGTCACAAACGGACCACGCTGCCAGAGACGTTGATAGTGAGGGGGCTGCACGCATCCAGGCAGGAGGTATATGAGAAATCTCTGTACCTTCCTCTCAACTTTGCTGTAAACCTAAAATTATTCTAACAATAGTCTTAAAAAAAGGCGAATGGGGCACTGAGAACAACTGGAAGCTTCTTACTAATAAACCATAAGTAAGGAGCGAACTCCTAGAAGCTGGATGGCTATGTACAGGCCAAGGGCTATGAACACTTATACAAAGGGAAGAATGAAAAAGTTTCTTCTAAAATGGAATAGGAAAAAAAGCAAAGTAGATTAAACAGATAAATGATGCTACCAAGTTCTTATATTTCCTTAAATTCCAATCTAAATTTTTATTAGTTTTGTCCCCTCAAACATTAATTACTTAAAAAGGGAAAAATAATAAGTTCACAGTGGAGAAACCTGGCAGACAGCCCCTTGTCCAAGTGGCCAGGCTAACACCCCAGGAAGAAGACAGCAGCATCACGGCCCCCGACAGCATGCTCGGAGAGGGCACACCACGTCCACAGCTTCTTGCCAGAAATACAGAACCTCAGCCTAACCATGAGGAACGCTCCACACAGTGCCCAGTGCCCTTCGAGAGTGTCAGGGTGAGGACAGACAGGGAAAGACTGAGGAGCTCCACAGAGTGAAGAAGGCAAGGCCGTGGAAGGCAAGGTGGGATCCCGATTGACTCTGGAAAGGAAAAGGCACACGAATGGAAAAGCTGATGAAACCCGACTGAAGTCTGTAGTTGACTTAGCTGGAGTGTGCCACTGTTCATGTCTTAGTTCTGATAACTCTACTCCGATTAAGCAAGATGTGGGCATCGGGAAGCACAGCGAGGTTATGCAAGAACTCTCTACACGATTTTGGCAAGCCTTGTGTAAATCTAGAATTTTCTCCAAAAAAAATTAAAACTATAAAAATTATTGCCATTTATTGTAACTAGAGCTTTAAGGCCAGTTGCTATTTAGCATTCTCACTTTGAGCTTACATCTTTGTAAAAATATATTAATGGCAGCATGTGCAAATACGCTTTCGGCCTACCTGTAACTAAAGCCATAGGTGGCACAACCAGGACAGGTTGACCACCGGCAGAATACTGGCAGAGGGCCTCCAAAGCCTGGCCCAAAACTCAATGAAAAGGGCGAGATGCTACAGAAGCAACAGCCTCACCAAACCATGGGAAGCTGTGTGCCTGAGGAAGCTGACCCTGGAGGGACTGCGTCTGTGCAAACTGTCACTTCACACAATTCCTGCTGATGCTTCACTTAGGTCAAAGAAATGAACAAAGAACAAAATGAAAGCTTTGCTTAGAGAATAAAGAAAAATTAGGCTCTAGGGGGAGAAGCAATCAGAGACATCATGCCGAGATCTTCTCCATGGGCCTGATAATTTAATTTTCGCTAGCCCTGCGACTCAGCCAATCTCTTTGGGAAAAAGTATGAACATTTCCCTGTGCAGGGACGAGGGCCCAGCTGAGTCTCATAAGCTTTCACTCCATGTGTGAGAAGTGAATCCATCAGAACCCAGGAGTGTGGCCTGGCTCCAGGCATAAGAGCCTAAAAGAATTCCTGATTGAAGTTAAAAACAAGTCTTGCCCTGTATCTGCCCCGAAGTTCATTCTCAAGATAAACTACATAGTTGTTAAGCCCTGTTTCAACTCATATTGCATGCAAGAGGGACTTCTTTGAAGAGCTCATCCAAGCTAACGACTATAAAGCATTATATATTGTACAGATGAGTGTGATTATTAGAAGTTTTCTTCTTCTTTTTATGATATACTATGTAATACAATTTTTTAAAAAATACCAGCGCTTGCATTTAAAAGATTTGATCCTTTTTATTTAATCAGTGGATGTTTTCTACCTTGACACTGCCTTATAATCTTGCAAAGTAAATAATTACTTTTCATTATTCTAACCTGAAATAACATTATATGTCCCTTTCCCACTGTCATCAAAGTAACTTTCTTCCAAAAAAGGGGGAGAACAAAGCAGGAAATCTTTTCTGACATGAACTTAAATCTGCAAATTCCCCTCGGGGTCTGCAGGGCAGGGCAGTTTCCGGGGGAAGAGCACTGTTTTATGGCTTCTGCACAGCAGACGGCTTTGGGGCAGGGGGCAGGGGGCAGGGGCTCGAGGCCTCAGCAACAGACTCACAGAGCAAACGCCGTGGACGTCGCACTGCGCCGCGTGGCCGTGGCATTCGCAGGGCTGGCAAATTCCTCCGAAGAGTATTCCGTCCACGCGGTAATAGCCGGGGAGGCAGGACTGCAAAAGAAGCACCGGCGACCCGAGCGGTGAGGGCAGCTCTGGATGGCGCACAAATAAACTTCCCACCCGTGCACGAGAAACATAAACTGCTTGATTTTCTAGGAGTAGAGAAACTTCTTTTCCTTTTTTTCCCCAAACATCTTTATCAAGGTATCATTGACATGCTATAAAATTCACCCATTTTAAGTGTACAATTCAATGATTTTTTTAGTAACCTTACGGAGTTGTGCAATCATCACCACAATTCAGTTCCTTATTTCTCTTTAAATGTAGAAACATGCATACAAAAACTGAACAGTCATGCAGTAAGTCAGCAGACACCTTGGTGGTATTCCACCGCAATACCCTCAGAAATCACGGACCCCACAGCCATTTAAATCGTGTTTCCATCAAGAGGACTGTTTCTCTCAACTTTTTCTTTTGCTTAAAGTTAGTTGCCATCAAAGTGTCCCAGTGCAGGTCTGTGCCAGATGCAGCCATTTAAGTGAGCAAGCATCCGGGTGGGCCTTCCGTGGGACAAGCCTGGACAGGCAGCTCGGGCATCTAGCCACTCCCTGCTCAGGACAAGCTGGGAACCACTCAGACACAACAAGTCATTTAAACCTCGTGACAACCCTGAGATGTATCACCTCCATCTTACAGATATGGAATCTGGAACACAGCAGTTAGATGACGTGCCCGATGTGCCAGTGGAATGTTCAAAGCCAGGTATGCATGCCTCCAAGATCTCAGTCCACAGGTCTGCCCAAGGCCACAGCAGACACGAAATGCATTTAGAGGGCAGAGCGGGGAACAAGGAATTGCAGGCCAGCACGCTCCCACGGGGGCATGTGAAGAGGCAGTGTGGATTTGTTTTTTATTGTTATAAAAATGCTTAAAAGAGCATTTTAATTATACAAACAATATATGCACGTGCAGGCGTGCTCCCCTTGGAGACAGGAGACTTGTCTACAGCTGCCTGGAGGTCCGTGTGGTGGCAAGAGTGCTCTCGGGAATTCCATTCCTAACCAAGAGCTGCCTGATTCTTTAAGTCAGCTCCTGAATAAGAATTTGATTAAAGAATGAGTTCTCTGCCTAACAAAAGCACTTGAAAACGTGTCTTGAGCTTCTTGTGCTTGCTTGGGCCATCGTCCCATGCACATCGGCACTTTTCCCTCCAAAGCCAAGCAGACTTGGTCAGCTCCTGCAGCAGCAGCTCACTGCTGCCCTCTCCTGGTCTAGCTGGCCTGGGCAACCCTGATTCCCGGCTCTCCCACTCCCATGTCCCACATTCTAAGAGGTGGCTGTAGGGTCGTTTATCCATTAAGCACTTGGCATGCAGGGATTAGGACCTACAAACATTTGTTGAGCCTAAAAATAAATGGGTGTGTGTGTTTTTTTTAACATCTGAGCTAACATCTATTGCCAATCTTCTTTTTTTCCCTTCTCCTTCTCCCCAAAGCCCCCAGTACACAGTTGTATATTCCAGTTGTGAGTGCCTCTGGTTGTGGCATGTGAGACGCTGCCTCAGCATGGCCTGACAAGCGGTGCCATGTCTGCGACCGGGATCCGAACCGGTGAAACCCTGGGCCACTGAAGCAGAGTGTGCAAACTTAACCACTGCGCCACGGGGCCGGCACCAAAATAAATGTTTGAGATCTAAAAAAGAGTTCGTTGGTTCCAAAAAGAAATTTGCAAAATATTTAAAATTGAAATATTTAGTTAAATATCTACGTCATGAAGCATTAGGCCAACTTTATTAACTGAAAAGTATATAATTGATAAAGATTCATAAAAGCAAATTATAGGTTAAAAGTTTTCAATTTGAAAAACTTATTGCCAAGAAATCACAGCCAATGACAAATGTTCATAATCACAGTCAATCATGAACACAGGACAGGCAGGATCATGCAATGGTTAACAGCACGGATGAAGTTCAAATTCTGATATGACCACTCCCTAGTTGTGTGATGTTGGTCAACTTAATCACTTTGTGCCTCAGTTTCCTAATCTGCGGAACAGGAAGTACATGACGTGCCTACCCCATATGGCTGTTGTCAGAGTGACATGAGGTAACATATGGAAAGAGCTTAGAAAAGCTCCAACACAGAGAAAGTTCTCAGTAAGAGAGAGTTATTATTAATACTTATGTCCAAATTATTTCAAAATATATTTCGAAATGGTTTTAGCAACAGATTACTTTTATTGACGATTGCGAGTGCATTTTCTCATACCTCATATGTGGGGGGGGAGTCCACCTAAGTAACATAACCACGGGCCACAAAAGGTCTCAAAACTGGGCCTGGCTTGTCTAAAGCTTTCCAGTCACATGCCAATGATTTGTTGATTTGTAAATGTTCAAATACAACCAAGTTCAGTCCTCCTTAGAAATGCAAACTATGGCACAGGTGTCGCAACCTTCCTGTCAACTTAGGCACAGAGTAGCACGGAGCGCGCTTCCAGGTGCCACAGCCCAGCCCTGAGAGAGGAACTTGATTTCTTCAAACAACGTGGCTTCCAATATTCCAAGAGCCCCCAAAAGTCTGAAGTTTAGAAACAGTGGGTTTCTGAAGTTAAAATTCAAATGTGCATCACCGCATCACCTTCAATGCACCTTTTTCCCCCTGAGGAAAGAACAGGAAGAAGAAGACAAGAAGGGAGGGGGACGCTACCTCGCAGGAGACGCCCATGTAGCCTGGGGGACATTCGCAGCGCTCCACGTCCTCGGCCAGGGCCAGGTCTATAACATTGGGGCTGGCTGTGTCCAGAGAGACAGAATCCAACCTATAGACAGACACGGGTCGTTATATGACTTACATACTCCAAACAACATCCAACACCGCAACCCAGACAGATTCTTTAAAAAGATTTAATTCAAACAAAATAGCGATGTGATTTTTGTAAATAACTAAAGATTTGCAACAATTTTGGAAGTAACTAAAGATTTTCCTAACAATATGCTTTCTGGGAGCCATCGCAATTGCCTAGAAATGCTTCAACACTGGGCGCAAAGATGTGCTCTGCCCACACACGGCTGTGGGAAAGGTCTGAGCTGTCCCTCTGGAGCTGCGGCGCTTCAGAAAAATTGACCCATTCAATCGTCTTCTCTCTCACACAGAGAGACTCTCCTTTAATGTGCAATGCTGTGTTCGCTTTAGCTTCATCCAATGTTTATGCTGAGCCAGGCACTGCCAGAAATGGACCTTCTTGAAGTAATAAAATGACCAAGAATGGACACATTAGCTTAAATAGATTGTGTAAAATCTAAGACCACTAACATTGGGAGGGTGAAAACCAGATGCAACATGGTCCAGACAACCGTGAGCTCCTCAGGGATTTCGCAGAAGCCCTCCCGAAAGTTTCAGATCTTGACGCCAGGTCTGTCTCCTAAAAGGTACAGTGGTTATGGGCAGCTATTCTTACATCTTCAATCAAATTATCTTAACAAAAACAATCTTCAGCATAGCCAGTTCCATTAGCTGTGTTCTTAAAATAACAGTGTAAAAAATATTCAGCTTAAAATATATGATAATAAAGACAAGACTGAAGCGCCCTCAACCATAAGTTTCCCCTCCCTTTCAATACACACCTGTAGAGAGCCATTTTTGCAGAGTTGTAGCTGGCTCGGATCAAGAGATGTGTCACGTTGGCAAGGACGGTCATCAGCCGGTCACGGTCTATCTCCCTTTTGTTACCAAACTCTCGGAAGTTCTCGGGCACAAGTCTAACCACATTAAGGTACTCCTCGTAGGGTTCCAACGACAGGCCCTCAGCCTGCGTGCTTAAAGTTAGTCCATTTCCCTAACATTGAAAAACAAGAGGAAATACATTTGTAGTTCAATTTCGTGAGCAAAAAAAAAGTAAATTTTGTATTCAGCAACGTGGCCTTTCATGTGTGTTTAGGTTCTTGGGGAGGGTCTGCAACGCTGCTTCTAACTGTTGGTCCAGAACCGTGAGAGAAAAGACGTCACTGCATTCCTCGGAGAGGGATTCGGATAATGAACCTAAAGACTGTGTCCTTTGCTGGGATCTCAGAAAAGAAAGTAAGTCATGCATTTGTCCACAGTTTTACTCAAAGGAACCAATCTGACACCCTTAATCTTTAACTGGAGAACAGAAGTAGGAAAAGTATATAAATATACCTCTAGCTTTGCATAAAATTGCTGTTAACAAAAATGATTTCCAGTTGCTGCAGGTGGAAGATGGAGGCACAGGTCACTAGAGGTCACGGGAGAGGAGTGCAGACACCGCAGACAACAACCTCAAGTGGATTCTTACCACTTTGGGAATCCTTCTAGATGGAGCTGTTTGTGATGGGGGAGAGTGAGGATACAGGGCTATGGACAGAGGTTGAGGACAAAGATGGCAACGTACCTCCTGTCCCCACACTGCCCAGCACTGCTGCCTAATCACTCACACGCAGAGGCAAAGAGGCAGGAGGGAAAGAGGGACTGAAAGGGCCGAAAGGGCAGTTCCAAGGTCGGAGCAAAAACCCATCTCCCTTTTAAATGTGAAAAGGTGGGTCAGCTGCAGGGATCAAGGAAAGAGCAGCATGTGCTGTCCTGAGGCAGTTCCAGAAACGGGCCCAAAGACAGAATTCTCACTCTCAGTCCCAGCAGTGTCCAGACGAGGCTGAACGACCATCTGGCCACGAGCCCTTTGCTACTACCCCTTGGCCTCCCTTAGCCACTCTGAGCCACGAAGCCATCACCCCACTAGGCCCTTCAGCTCCATAGTAAAGCTATGTGAAAGCAGTTACCTTAATGATGACGTCAGAATGAGACACGAGGTCACTGTCCACTGTCTCCACTGGAACATCGTAAGACACCGTGTACTTCAGGAACCCACCAAACGCAGTCAGCTAGAACATTGACGTGAGAGTGAACACCCAGGGGAAAATGGTCATGGCCCCTCAGAAAGAGGAAGTGATCATTTATTTTATTTAATCGATATTACTAAAATGCAGGATATTGTTTAAACGCACACAAGAAAAAAGTAATCCTTCTTAGAGACCCCAAGGTAAATGACTATAAACTTCTGCTAATCACACAACAGACATTCATTTCACTGACATATTTGAGGGGGTGGGAGTTTGGTCCATGGCTACAATCTCAACATTGGATCTCACTGCCTGTAGGAGAACAATAAGGAACACGTCTGATCAGCTAAAGAAAGGATTAAAGGTTTTTCTTCCTGACTAGATATCCTTTAATGTAAAATAGAGATCATCTTTCTGCCAGGCATGTGAGAACAATGTGATGTTCAGAATCCAATCTTTGCACAACAAGATTGGACACATGATCTCAAGAGACACAAACAAAACAAAACAAAAAACCCACTGACTTTTGGTGATAAGATCATATTATAAGCAGAAAACATCTTCCAGGATTATAATTTGATTGGAAAAATAATCATTTTCAAAAATAAACACTACTTAAACATACACAAAACAAACTATAGGATTAAAATATAATCATCAAATTAACCATAAATTTACCAAGCTACAAGACCTACACTATTATGAAAATATGCCATTACTTTAAAACAAGCCAAATGCATGGTTAAGATGAGCAAGGACTAGAGTTCCCGAGAAGGAGCCCACTGAAGATATTTTAGATCCGTCGGTCTGGAGAGAAGTGCCGTAACTGGGGGAGACCAGGACCAGGCCACTGAAGGGGACAGTCAAATCACACTAACCAAGTTTCCACTCTGTAGAATCACCATTTTGTGTTAGGAACACAGATGTTCCTAAACAGAACTTCGTACGAGAAACAGTGTGCCATGACAGTGACGCTAGGGGGCCGGGCAACAGGCCCAGTGCACGGCCCTTGCCGAGGGCTTTATGTGTGCCGGGCCTTCCACCAGGGGCGGGGGCCAAGACAGTGCACCACGACCTAAACAAAGCAGGCATGTGCCTGACACTTCACAAAGGCCCCAGTGATCCAGGGACCCAGAGGAGAGGAGAGTCTGTCACGGGAGAAGGGGACCAGACCTGACACCTGTGACCAGGCCAAGAAGAACAAAAGCTCATATTCTAAAGATGTAATAAAAAGCCAAACAAGGATAAATAAGACCCTGTAAGTCAGATGTAAGTAAACGTGCATCATGTCCTGTCAAACACTCAAAACCAATAAGACTATTTAAAAAGAAAAAGTTGAAAATCCTTCTTAACATGCCAGAGCATGTATCTTTGTCCAAGATGCCAAGGTGCTGTCCCCAGACGACCATCCCCGAGGTACCTTATTTCCGAGGTAGGCCTCGGGGGCCGACCAGTAGTACTTGGAAGTGAGCCTCTGCATGACCGACGTGTGGTTGATGCTGAGCTGCGGGCGCCCGCCCAGTGCGTTCTGCTGAGACGGGATCTTACTTGGACTGATCAAGTCAGTGACCAGCCACCCGGACATATCTTTCACCTTAAAAAAAGATCCAAGAATTTTAGACTATGAAATGGAAGTCACCTTAGATTTCACCCAGTTCAGCGCTAATATCTTCACGATGAAGAGACAGATCCAGAAAGCCCAGCTAGGGATGCTGTTAACACACAGTGGCCACGGAACCAAAGGAGCAGTGACCCTTCTGTATGTCAAAGGACCGGGAAAACCTGAGAACGAGCCACACGTCGCTCAGACCCAGATCAATCATAAGCAAACAGGCAAGCAAAACTGTAATGGCCATGGATATAAATTTTAGATAAATAAAATACAATGACCTTAATAAATGCATTGAATAAAATATCTTTTGCTGACCCTGACTTACTCCTCTTTGTTCCCCTTGCTTTTTACCCAAATGCTGAAAAATATATAAAAGTAACCTCTAGCCTCCCAATTTGTCACCTGCCTTGAAATGACAAGCCGTCACCCCAGCATAGTGGTCACAGGAACTCTCCTCCTCTCTCAGGTGCTGCCAGGAACTGCCCCTCCCCCATGCCCCTGCCACTGCTCTCCAGCCTGAGTGCCAGGTGGGGGAGGGAAAGGAGAGTCAGGAAACAGCACCCCACCCTCCCAGTGCTCAATGCGGGCAGGGCCTGGGAGGAGAGGTGGTCACCGTGGACAAGCCCTCCACTCTGCTGCTCCTCTCTACCCTCCAGCTGTCATACTCTGTCCTCCTCTAGTCACCATCTGGCATTTCCCTTGAGCTGATCCCCCCAGAACTCCCCATTCCCAAACAACCGAGGATACCTTGCCTGCCCTCTGAATCCCTGTCGTTCCCACCCTCACCAGCTTCTTTCAGCTGGAAAATTCTGCATGGCCCCATTTCCTGGTGTGCTTTTGGCTTGACACCAGTGTGGGGCAGGTGGAGTGAGACCTGACCCCACATCTCTATGCATTTCCCCACAGCAGAAATTAAACACGATGCTTCTACAATACCGTATCATTGCATTGTTTCTGCAGGGAAACGTGCGTGGGAACAAACACAGGAGCTATAAACTTCGGCGAGACTTCAGCAGCAGGCTGCCTTTGATCCATTCCCATGTCATTCCAAAGGGGCGAGAGTGGTATTACGGGGAAAGTCAGCCTCACAGCTTCATTACACAGCTACTGGAGAGCTCATCGGAAGTGGCACAGTTATTAAACCCTGACTCGCAGAAGGTGCCCCCACCTGACTGATGGGCCAAGAAAGGCTGTCGCAGACATCAGAAACGCCAAAGCAGAAACACTCTGAGCAGCCCTGGGGGTTTCCTTTCTTCAAGTTATAGAATCCCGGCTTGCAGCCATCACAATTTTTCCCCTCAACATTTTCCTGCAAGTTAGAGTAAAAGACGAGCTTTTGAAACCAATGTTTCCAGGCAGACAGACTAAAACGACATTAACAAGAAAGACGTTCAGTGATTCAGAGAAAAAGGTAAATGAACAGAAGCTCAAAACAGATTTGAAGCCTCATGATGTCATATTTCCAGAATAGATATTTTGGAATAATTATCATTGGATTTTGTAGTCAAGTATGAGGCTAGGGGTCTCAGAGCCTGGTCATTATACTGAAATGGCTTTTTTGTATGGTTTTGTTTTAAATCTTCCGTTTTTACCAATCTTGTAAGCACTTTAAAATACGAAGAGGGCTATCTAGTTGTTTGTTTTATAAATAAACGTTCAAGATTATTTTAAGTCATATATAATGTGTGCCTAAGACTTTGCTTACAGAGGAATAAACACATGAGATACAGGGAAGTCCCAAGAATTACAGGGGAAATGGTTAACAATATCACATGGCCCAATAAGACACCTCCCTGGTACCCAGTTAATGCATTTCTGATCTCTGTCCAATTCCTTTTTAAGAGAAATTCAAAACAATATATCCGCCTTTAATTAATCTTAGGTATTTGGTATTCACTTAGTTTTCCTCTAAACATGAAGCTGGAAAAGAATGTCATAGGAGAGTAATAGTCAAGGTCTAAGAAATGCAGTATTTAGTTTCATCTAGGAAGCCACAGAAATCCCTCTGGAATATACGGCCATTGCCCAGAAGGCACCAAAAAAGCACCAGGTGCACATCTAAGTCCAGGGACGTGTCCTGCAGCCAACTCGCTGTGACAGACGCCGTGCTTCTCACAAGGTTGGCGGGAAGGGAGGAGTTCTGCTACACCTTGCCACTTTGCTCAAAAATTGATCATCTGTGCCAATGGAATACGCTGCTTTCTCAGGAAACCGAGGGACAGCTTTAACCTCCTCGCTTACCTTACAGAGACAAGGCTCTGAGCATGGGTCCTCGTTCACACTGCCAGCCGGACTGCAGTCACAGAGGACGCAGGCTGGGTAGCCCTTATAGCCAAATTGGCAGCGGTCACATTTTTCTCCTGTGTAGCCTTCCTTGCATGGACACTGACCTGGCCACTTCCCTGGGAAGGAAAGAATGGTAATGACCCAACAAGAAGGTAAAAGAGGTTTAAAGCAGGGGTCAACAAACTATTTCTGTAAACGGCCATAGACAAACTATTTTAGGCTTTTTTGGTCAAAGAGTCTCAATTGCAACTACTCTGCCGTTATTGTTTGAAAGCAGCCGTAGATAATACGTAAACCGATGATGATGGCTCTGTTCCAATAAAACTTTATTTATAAAAGCAGGCAGTGTGCCAGATTGGCCTACGGACCACAGTTTGTCAACACCTGGTTTAAGGAAAGACAACAGAGGCGAAAAGTTCAGAGGCTGATGGGAATGTAGAATGGTGCAGCACCTTTGGAAAACCATTCGGCACTTTTTCAAAATGTTAAGTATAGAGTTATCGTATGACCCAGAATTTCCATTCCTAGGCATTTACCCAAGAAAAATGAAAATATACATCCACAAAAGATTTGTACATGAATTTCTGTAGCAACATTACTCATAACAGCCAAAAAGTGGTAACAACTGCAATGTTCATCAACTGATGAACGGACATATAAGACATGGTGGATACAAACAATGGAGTATTATTCACCAATGAAAAGAACTGAAGTACTGGTGCATGCTACAACATGGATGAACCCTGAAAACATGAGGCTAAGTGAAAGAAGCCAGTCACAAAAGACCACATATTATATGGTTCTATTTATATAAAATATCCAGGCAAATATAAAACATCCAGGATGCAAATCTATAGAGAGAAACCAGATTAGCAGTTGCTTAGGGCTGGGGGGAGGCAGTGGAGGGAAATGGGGAGTGACTGGTAAAGGGTAAGGGGTTTCTTTATGAGGTGATGAAAATGTCCTAATATTAGACTGTGGTGATGGCTGCACCCACGAATATACCAAAAATATTGAATTGCACACTTCACTTGGGTGAAATGTGTGGTGGCGAATTATATCACAAAATAAAGCTGTTTTTTTTTTTTTTTTTTTTTTTTAAA